>NC_083740.1:22854887-23104887 GCF_033458585.1 Syngnathus typhle
TGCCCGCTTTGAATCACCACAGCCTCACTCACCTGCTGTAGCCCTCCCCCCACCCTCATCCACACCAGATCCTAGCACCCCTCCACTCACTGTAAAGGAGCAGGAGGTGAGGCATGTGCTCCAGGCAGTAAACCCCAGGAAGGCTCCTGGTCCAGATGGAGTACCTGGCTGGTCAAGTCAGGTGACCATACAGCAGTCACAAACATACTTGTTTCCAGCAAATTGCAGTTCCAAGTCGTCCGTCTTGTGCACCAGGGATCTGGTGCTGGAAAGATTGAGACTCGGGAGAGGTGGCTTGTGCGGTTTCACGCGTAGCCTTAGCATAATACCGGACCTGCGGCCCCGCTTCTGCTTCCTCTCCTTCCTCCTTCTGCGCTGCCTCCAAGATCCGACAACGATCCACGGAGAGCCCGGCGGTCTCGCTATGTCGTCTGGAATACTGTGATTGTAATGACAGTCAGTCAAAACAGATATCCGGCACAGCAACCCAAAAGCGTCTGGCGGGTGTACTGTAGGTTTGCAGTAACAAATGTGTACAATAGTAAGAAAACAGATAACAAAACAAGAAGAAAAAAGCACTGAAATGGAGAGCCCTAAGTCGCTGCAACTGTGTGCGCCGCCATCTCGTGAAAAACCTCTGCAGTCATTCCAGCCCTCCTTGTCTCCTTTAAACTTTGGGAGCCCGTGTTGCATTTGGTTGTCATGCCTCGTTCATGACAAACGTATAGCGACTGTGGGAGGCTGAGATAAAGCGTGGCTAGAACTGAGGAGTTCTAAGCTATTCAGCAGCAAGGATAGTGAACGTGTTCCCATTGTCTCGTCTACCGGCCAATAGTGTGGTGTAAAGTCATATGGACAGACAAAGTCCCTGTCAAGTGGCATGGTGGTACGAGATGGTGTAAAATTAGGTATTGAATTTGGCCCAGGCACATTGGCTATCCCAAAACATGTAGTAGTTCAAACTTTCACCAGGAGATTGTGTTAAAGCTTGAGATAGGGGTGACCTGATGGAAATTAACAAATCTCCATCCATCCATCCATCCATCTTCTTCCGCTTATCCGGGGTCGGGTCGCGGGGGCAGCAGCTTCAGGAGGGACTCCCAGACTTCCCTCTCCTCAGCCAATTCATCTAACTCATCCCGGGGATCCCAAGGCGTTCCCAGGCCAGCTGAGAGACATAGTCTCTCCAGCGCATCCTGGGTCGTCCCCGGGGTCTCGTACTGGTGGGACATGCCCGGAACACCTCCCCAGGGAGGCGTCCAGGAGGCATCCTGATGAGATGCCCGAGCCACCTCATCTGGCTCCTCTCAACGTGGAGGAGTAGCGACTCTACTCCGAGTCTCTCCCGGATGACCAAACTTCTCACCCTATCTCTAAGGGAGAGCCCGGACATCCAGCGGAGAAAACTCATTTCGGCCGCTTGTAACCAGGATCTCGTTCTTTCGGTCACGAGCTATGGGTCGTAAAAGTGTTGTGAAATAAAATATTACCTGTAATACGCATTTTGTTATTTGCTGATTGAAACTGCTAATTAAACTGTGAATTGAAACTAATAGGAAGAAAACAACTCTCGCTCTTTATATAGCTGACGTGTCTTGCGCATCCGTTCTGTGCATTTTATTTCACACTTTGCCTTGTTCCTTTCTTCTCTGCTGTTCACTTCAAACACGCTCCATGCGACCGCAATGCTCTCGTATCAGACGCTTGCTCGATCACCTGCTCGTTTGCTGTCCCGTGCGCGCACGGAGCGCGGTGGTGCGTTTACGGGCAGTCGGAGAAATCAACGCCAACAAAAAAAATTACATCCAGCCTAGTTAAGACCATACCAAAGACTATAAAAATGGGACCCATTGCCTCCCTGCGTGTTTGACGATCATTGGGACTTAAAAAAATAAAATAAAAAATAAAAAATTAAAATGTTTTTGTACCCATGTATAATGCGCACCCCAGATTTTAGGACAATAAATTAGTTAAATTTTGCGCACTATACACGGAAAAAAACGGTACATCCAGCCTAGTTAAGACCATACCAAAGACTATAAAAATGGGACCCATTGCCTCCCTGCGTGTGTGACGATCATTGGGACTTAAAAAAAAAAAAAGAATTAAAAATTCATAAATATTGGGTGCGTATTATACATGGGTACAGGCTTTTTTCCAGCATCAGCATGCCATTTTTAGGGTGCGTATTATACATGGGGGCGCATTATACACGGAAAAAAACGGTACATCCAGCCTAGTTAAGACCATACCAAAGACTATAAAAATGGGACCCATTGCCTCCCTGCGTGTGTGACGATCATTGGGACTTAAAAAAAAATAAAATAAAAATTCATAAAAATTGGGTGCGTATTATACATGGGTACAGGCTTTTTTCCAGCATCAGCATGCCATTTTTAGGGTGCGTATTATACATGGGGGCGCATTATACACGGAAAAAAACGGTATTTGTTTATTCATCCTTTTTTGTCTTAGAAAATTTAAATAAATTAACAACTCATAAGAAAAAAATAAATCAGTAAGAAATAAAATGATAACAATAATAATTCAGCAGATATAGAAGACTGAATAAACCAAATATAGTTGCTGACTAGAGAAATGTAATTATTATTCAGATTCAAATGTCTGTATTAACAGCTCTTTAACCTGTAACTTTCTGAACATGAATGGAACATTGAACATAAACTGTTATGAACATGGCTTTTTCTGCCTACAAGTTTCGGTTTCCAAGGGTGTTTTTATTCCTCTTCAACGTCTCTCCCATACAGAGCCGCCTTTTTCACGTCCGCACTTCTCTTTCCCGTGCGCGCACGGAGCGCGGTGGTGCGTTTATGGGCAGTCGGAGAAATCAACGCCAACAAAAAGAATTACATCCAGCCTAGTTAAGACCATACCAAAGACTATAAAAATGGGACCCATTGCCTCCCTGCGTGTGTGACGATCATTGGGACTTAAAAAAAAAAAAAATTAAAAATTCATAAAAATTGGGTGCGTATTATACATGGGTACAGGCTTTTTTCCAGCATCAGCATGCCATTTTTAGGGTGCGTATTATACATGGGGGCGCATTATACACGGAAAAAAACGGTACATCCAGCCTAGTTAAGACCATACCAAAGACTATAAAAATGGGACCCATTGCCTCCCTGCGTGTGTGACGATCATTGGGACTTAAAAAAAAAAAAATTAAAAATTCATAAAAATTGGGTGCGTATTATACATGGGTACAGGCTTTTTTCCAGCATCAGCATGCCATTTTTAGGGTGCGTATTATACATGGGGGCGCATTATACACGGAAAAAAACGGTATTTGTTTATTCATCCTTTTTTGTCTTAGAAAATTTAAATAAATTAACAACTCATAAGAAAAAAATAAATCAGTAAGAAATAAAATGATAACAATAATAATTCAGCAGATATAGAAGACTGAATAAACCAAATATAGTTGCTGACTAGAGAAATGTAATTATTATTCAGATTCAAATGTCTGTATTAACAGCTCTTTAACCTGTAACTTTCTGAACATGAATGGAACATTGAACATAAACTGTTATGAACATGGCTTTTTCTGCCTACAAGTTTCGGTTTCCAAGGGTGTTTTTATTCCTCTTCAACGTCTCTCCCATACAGAGCCGCCTTTTTCACGTCCGCACTTCTCTTTCCCGTGCGCGCACGGAGCGCGGTGGTGCGTTTATGGGCAGTCGGAGAAATCAACGCCAACAAAAAGAATTACATCCAGCCTAGTTAAGACCATACCAAAGACTATAAAAATGGGACCCATTGCCTCCCTGCGTGTGTGACGATCATTGGGACTTAAAAAAAAAAAAAATTAAAAATTCATAAAAATTGGGTGCGTATTATACATGGGTACAGGCTTTTTTCCAGCATCAGCATGCCATTTTTAGGGTGCGTATTATACATGGGGGCGCACTATACACGGAAAAAAACGGTATTTTTTTTTGTTGGCGTTGATTTCTCCGACTGCCCATAAACGCACCACTGCGCTCCGTGCGCGCACGGGAAAGAGGCGGCTCTGTATGGGAGAGACGTTGAAGAGGAATAAAAACACCCTTGGAAACCAAAACTTGGTGATTTCAAGTTTCATTTCGAGGGACATTTGTCACGTCTCGTCCACAGTTTTGCTATGTGTCTAGGTTGCCATAGTTTCTGTTCGCGTCGCCCCTCTCTTCCTGTGTCACCTCAATCGATGTAACGTGTTTTGTATTTAAGTCCTGTCTGCCCGTCGCTCACCGTCGGATCATTGCATGTGTTACTGTCATGATGTCTGTTTGCTTTCTGTCCCTGTCTTTGGTAATGTCACCCTGTCTTTTTGTTCCACGACTTTGTCGGTCAGTCCTGTTGTTGGTTTTGTTTTCTAAAAAAATAAATAAAAATAAAATAAAAATTAAAAAAAAAAAAAAAATTGTACCCATGTATAATGCGCACCCCAGATTTTAGGACAATAAATTCGTTAAATTTTGCGCACTATACACGGAAAAAAACGGTAGTTTGAGAAATTGAGAATTGTTAATCTCTCATATATGAAAAATCACTTTACTTCACTTTAGTCCCCGTATGCCACCTCCAGCATGAAGACTGTACTTTGGGTAGCTACTCTCTTGAAGAAGCAGCTGATTTGACTTTGAACACATCCACGGGATCTACTGCTGGTGTCAGGCCAAAATTTCATAAGTAACAATGTTGAAATATTCATTTGTTTCATGTTTTCAGCTTTGATCTTAGCTCACCCTGTGCAGATCTCCTCGTAAACCATTACCCAGGATCTTTGTGGTTAGCTGAGGCTCAGTCAGTTGTGGCCGTGGAAATGGAGGCTGCACACACACACTGTGGACAGACCTCTTCCTTGCCAAATATCTGCAGAGGACACATAAGGAAGGAAGTATTCAAAGGCCATTGACCAAAAGCCAGATATACTAAATAGAGACTAAATGAATGACAAGAGGGTACACTCCGCTTATTCAAATTTAAATGGACCCAGGTGCATAAAGTGAACAACAAGCACAAATACTTTATATGGCAATATATCAAGGCCAAGAAAATTAGTGTGGCAGGCTGTGTTAAATGTTTTTAGGCCGTGGGCAAAATAAAAAAAAAGAGGACAGCAGGCCACAAATGGATAGCAAAAGGTGCTAGTTGGATGATGTTAACTTTAAGTTTTTTTTTGTGTGCATTCTTACCAACTTGTGCCTTTTATAATTTAAAACCAATTTCTGACCAAATTGACACTCCTGTCACCCCCACCTACCGCCTTATCTCCTTTGCTCTGCCACACCTGTTCGTTAGCAAAGTAAAAAACAAGTACCGTATTTTCCGCATTATTAGGCGCACTTAAAATCTTAAAATTTACTCAGTGCCACGACACTTTGCTGAGTCTGTGAGCTGAGGCTCATGGGAGTTTGCAGGTGGCTAATGCTATACTGATAGCTGCTATACTCACGAGGCTATTTCATCTCAAAATAGGCTGCTCCATTAATGTTTCGAGTAAATTTACGGATCGATATAGAAGGGAAACATAAGTATGCAGTACCAATGTGTTAGATCACACTTTTCCAGCTCAGTGGCCTAGTAGTAGAGTGTCCGCCCTGAGACTGGAAGGTTGTGGGTTCAAACCCCGGCCGGGTCATACCAAAGACTATAAAAATGGGACCCATTGCCTCCCTCCTTGGCACTCAGCATTAAGGGTTGGAATTGGGGGGTTAGATCACCAAATGATTCCCGAGTGCGACACCGCTGCTGCTCACTGCTCCCCTCTCCCCCAGGGGATGGAATAAAATCACACGGAGATGGGTTAAATGCAGAAGAAAAATTTCACCACACGCAGATGTGTGTGTGACGATCGTTGGGAATTTAAAATTAATTTAATTATAAATGTTTTAATTTTTAGTCAGTTCCGATCATTTTACAGGTGATAGTTTGAGAAACGCGATTGTTTACAGGGGTCTGCCATGACACTTTGCTGAGGCTCATGGGAGTCTGCGAGCTGAGGCTCATGGGAGTTTGCGGGTGGCTAATGCTATAATCCGAGGCTTCACCAGCATGTTAATTTTCCTACGCGTGGCGACAGCTTCCTGGACCTGGTCTACTCTTCGCATAAAGCTTTCAAAGCTGCCCCCCTCCCCCATCTTGGACTTTCGGACTATATCACTGTTATGCTTTTGCCCGCATACAGACAAATGGTGAGAACATCCAGACCGGTTCGGAAGCGGGTACGGGTGTGGCTTGAAGGTGCCTCTGATGCGCTTCGTGACTGCTTTGGCTCTACTGACTGGGACATGTTTAGGAGGGCTGCCACTTGCGACGATCGGACAGACATTGAGGAGTATACTGACTCTGTTTCCTCCTACATCAGGAAGTGCATTGATGATGTGACTCTCTCAAAATCCATCGTCACTCGGGCTAACCGGAAGCCATGGCTGACAGGGGCTGTCTTCAGGCTGCTGAGGGCAAGGGACAAAGCCTTTACGTAGAGCGGGGGATGAGGCTGGCTTGAGGACTGCGAGGGCCGACCTGTCCCGGGGCATCAAAGAAGCAAAGAGGGCGTTCTCGTGCAAAATTACCGCCCACTTCAAGGACAGCAGGGACGGACGGAACCCTTGGCAGGGCATTCAGACCATCACGGAGTACAAGCCCGCGCCGCAGAGCTGTGAAGGCGACGTCCATCTGCTCAATGACCTTAACCGCTTCTTTGCTCGCTTCGACGCTCAGAACAGCACTTGCCCGCTAAAGGCCACTCCCCATTCACACGACCTGCCCCTGTGCCTCTCCGCCGACAGTGTGAGGAGGGCGCTTGCTGCTATCAACATCCGTAAGGCGGCGGGCCCTGACAACATCCCGGGTCGAGCGCTGAAGGACTGCGCTGGTGAGCTGACGGGTGTCTTCACAGACATCTTTAACACTTCCGTGCAGCAGGCCATCGTCCCGTCGTGTTTCAAAGTTGCCACCATCGTACCTGTGCCAAAGAAACCTGCTCCGTCCTGCTTCAATGACTACCGCCCCGTGGCACTTACGCCCATCATCATGAAGTGCTTTGAGCGGCTTGTCATGGAGCACATCTGATCCGTTCTCCCCCCCACCATTGACCCCTTCCAGTTTGCGTACCGAGCCAAACGGTCCTCTGAGGATGCCATCTGCTCTGCCCTCCACTCGGCCCTCACCCACCTGGAGAGAAGGGACTCGTCTGTGAGATTGCTGTTTGTGGACTTCAGTTCTGCCTTCAACACCATTGTGCCACAACGCCTCATGAGCAAACTTGACAAGCTGGGCCTCAGTGCCTACCTCTGCAACTAGCTACTGGACTTCCTCTGTCAGAGGCCACAGGTGGTACGTGTTGGCGACAAAATCTCCGCCAGCATCACGCTGAGCACAGGGGCCCCCCAAGGCTGCGTGCTCAGTCCGCTGCTCTTCACCCTCCTGACGCATGACTGCACTGCAACCTACAGCGACAACCGCATAGTGAATTTTGCTGACGACACGACTCTGGTGGGTCTCATCACCAAGGGTGACGAGACTCAATACAGGTTGGAGGTTGACCTTCTGACCACGTGGTGCAGGGACAACAACCTCCTGCTGAACGTCGACAAGACCAAGGAGATTGTTGTTGACTTCCGGAAGGGTCACACCCAACACCTGCCGCTGACCATTGACGGTGCTGTGGTGGAGAGAGTGAGCAGCGCCAAGTTCCTGGGGGTGCACATTAGTGAGGATCTTTCCTGGTCCACCAACACCGCATCACTGGCAAAGAAAGCCAAGCGCCGCCTGTACTTCCTGCGGAAACTCAGGCGAGCGAGCGCTCCTCCGGCCGTCATGACTACATTTTACCGCGGCACCATTGAGAGCGTCCTCTCCAGCTGTATTGCTGTTTGCGGTGGCGGCTGCACTGACTACAACTTGAAGGCCCTGCAGCGCATAGTGAACACGGCTGGTAAGATTATTGGTGCTTCGCTCCCCTCCTTGAAGGACATTTACACCTCCCATCTCACCCGCAAGGTGACCACGATTGTGAGTGATGTGAGTCACCCCGCTCACTCTTTGTTCGAGCTTCTGCCCTCTGGGAAGAGGTACAGAAGCCTGCGCTCCCGCACCACCAGACTCTCAAACAGCTTCATACTCCAGGCTGTTAGGATCCTGAACTTGCTTCCCCGTTCTGCGTAGCGTCCTGTACTTCTACTGTCTGTATGCACACTGGCTCTTATTTGTTGTGTTATCTGTTTATTTATTATTTATTATTACTCTTATTATTTATTGTTTGTGCCTTCTTGTTTTTTATATTGCGTCGTTTACTTGTATGTCTATCGTGTAATATGTCTTGTCACAGTGGGATAGAGAAAACGTAATTTCGATCTCTTTGGGTGTCTCAGCATGTGAAGACGTTGACAATAAAGCAGACTTTGACTTTGACTTTAGTTACTATATATTTCTCCAACAGGATTCTCACACAGCTTTCAGCAGGTTCATACCATACCTTTTGATGTAATAGCTATATTTGCAACCAAGTAAGATAGCGACTAGTATTTTGTCCCTTTTGCAACTACCGTTTTTTTCCATGTATAATGCGCAAAATTTAACTAATTTATTGTCCCAAAATCTGGGGTGCGCATTATACATGGGTACAAAAAAAAAAATCCAGATATGGTACGGAGGCCGCCATTACATTTGCGCCTTTTCTCTGCTGTTCACTTCAAACACGCTCCATACAAACACAATGCTCTCGTATCAGACGCTTGCTCGATCACCTGCTCGTTTGCTGTCACAAATGTACCCTACACAAATCCGAAACATTTCTTCGCTATGCGAGTTTGCTAGCGCATGCGCAGTGATACTGACTGGCAGAATAACATCCGGTTGTTCCCAAAGATGATCTTTTTTCTGAAATAATTTTACGTTTACGGACTTAAGTAGGAGTCAAGATTTGGGTGCGTATTATACATGGGTACAGGCGTTTTTCCAGCATCAACATGCCATTTTTAGGGTTCGTATTATACATGGGGGCGCATTATCCAAGGAAAAAAACGGTACTGTTGGTCATGAGATTTTTGTCATTTTCATTTTTAAAGTCCACGGACATCATGACACACTTGTATGAAGTTGAATGGATGGTGTGGTAATAAATTGTAAATGTGAACCTGGGTGCCTGGGAACTGCAGAGGACATGAGTGACATTCTTCCAACACCCATTGGTAAAAGGGTTAACGCCTCCTCTGAACTTTCCAGTCACCTAAAGACAATAAGAAAGTAGACAACAACAACAGAGTAATGGACATCTTGAATATAACAATTACTGTGGGCCTTAATGTGGCATTCACAATGTCTGCTGTGCTGTGGTGCCTGCACACAGCGATGAAACACCACTTATACACCTCCAATGAGTGCATAAGACAGCGCTTCCGCAATATGATTAATGATTCAAAAATAGCAAAAAGCTTTGCATGCGTTAAGGACATGACTGGCTACGTAATCAAGTTTGGTTTAACGCAGGGGTGGGCAAACTTTTTGACTCGCGGGCCGAACTGGGTTCTAAATTTGGACCGGAGGGCCGGACAAGGAGCAGATGGACGTAGGCGTTGTGTGAAGTCATATAAGCGACCTGTAAAGGTCATTGCATAAAAGATCTTGGCCTTTAGTAGGTAGTAAAGCATGGATATTCCAAACAATTTTTTTGAAAACAAATGCATTTATTAACAGCATTAAAAAAATAATAATTCACTAAAAAACTGCTATCAGTGATTCTCATAAAATACGACACTGTTATTATGAATAACAATCTCCATCACTTCAGTGCCTGCAGGTCAGATTAATGAAAGATGTTTATCTTATGAGATCACATCAAACGGCAAACATTCTGACCAAATATATCATCTTGAAGAATCGGTGAAAGCATACATCCAAATAAAGTAATCAAAACAGCAACACGGTGAGGGGTATCTGAAAATCAGAGCAGAGTTATAACTCGCAAACACCTGGTAACAGAGGTGAGGAAACGGGAAACACCTCCTTAAAGTAAGCCTTAAGAACTTTACAGGTTAAGATTAGTCGCAAATAGGTGGTGCATCAATGTCCTTGAGCATCCTGCATTGTTTGAAAACGAGAATGGTCGCTAGTTTCAATCCCTGCTATGTGTACAAATCATATTCAAAATGCATTTTTTTACAATAAACTTGAGAGCCTCCCGTTCATTTTCAGTGGGAACAGTGTTGTTGGTCTCCCTTTTTTGCTAGTGCGTCATAGTCTGGAGTAAAATTTGTTGTGGCAATTCTTAGGCGAGATCCGAGGTGTTGGTCCGTTTACCTTGATCTGTGACGGGTTGATGTTGATGTGGCTGAACGTCACGTCGCGTACGTCGAGCCAAATTGTCCACTCTTTTTTAACATTCGGCACTCACTTCTTTTTTTCGGGCCACTCATTTTAATGGAAGGATTCCAGGGGAAGGTTTGTGGGTGGCTTTAGCGCAAAACTGCATCTGAAAGCTCAGCGCGCGAATTATAAGAATGCTGTCGTCAAAGCCCACGCTCTAAATTCGGGACTGATACGAATAGAGCGAGAGTGCGCCAAGTCCGTACTACGGAGTACGTACACGCACTTGTGAGTGTGCACCGAGCTTTCTGACACGGCTTCCGGTAGTAAATGCGCAGGCGAGCGCTTCGCCATCTACTGGGAAAACGCAGTCATTGCAGGCAAAATGACCAAAAAAAAAAGTTTAATAATACAATTTGTTCAGGGTTGGCGGGCCGGATTAAACGGTCCCGTGGGCCGGATGTGGCCCGCGGGCCGTAGTTTGCCCACCCCTGGTTTAACGCCATACTTCAAGAAGAAGCTCCTTATATGTCAATTAGAAGTGAGTTAAGCGTCAACAAAGCCAGACCGTTCGTCCTCTAGTTCAATGAAAGTCTCTATGTATTCAAAGCAAAAACAGATGGACATACACATACGGTGCTAGAGAATGATTGCGTGACTTCAAGATATTTTGGTTCTGAAATCCTGGGAAATGCAAGTGCAGATGATCTGTCACAGCACATCAAAGAAAGTATATTTTCATGTGTAAGACAATGAACCAAAAATTAATAATAAATATAATAAAATACAATACATGCTAAAAACATGTATGTTTCTAACTCATCTCAAAGCCAATTGCCTATCACATGTTTTATTTTTTTATTTATTTAGACAGGACAGTACCAGTTTGATGAACACTAAAGATATAAACATACATACAAACATCCCAGTGTAAAACCAGTCGGAATTAGCCGGAGCTAAATTTCATCCGTTGTCCTTGTGACATAGAACGACAGACAGGACAGACAGACAGACATTAGACATTACATTAACTCAGCCTGACAGAGCAGACATACAGATAGACAGACTAGTACATTATAGGGAGATAAAAAAAAATATATACTATAAAAGGTTATATCCACACTGTGGAAAAACTATTGTAACCGTCCCAGCAGACTATTTACTAAAAAAGATCACAAGTTTGTGAGCTTTTTAGCCACTGTTTAAGTTGCCTTTTAGAAGCATCAAAAGAGGGGATCTCTCTAATTGAGGCAGGGAGTAGATTCCAGTATTGACAGCCATATATGGAGAGTACCTCTTACCAAAAATAATTCTTCTATATTCAATTTCACAATCACCCCTGGATGTTGACCTGGTACTGCGTACGCAGTCTTTTTTAGGGATGAATTCCATAAGAGGAGGAGGAGCCAGGCCATTTAAACACTTATATATTAAGCATGCGTTTTTTAAGTTCCTAAAGTGTCATGTCTCGTCCCCGTTTTGTTAGGTTGCCATGGTTTCTGTTCGCGTCGCCCCTCCCTTCCTGTGTCACCTCAGTCAATGTAACCGTGTTCACCTGCCTCGTGTTTCGTGTTTTGTATTTAAGTCATGTCTGCCCCTCGCTCACGGTCGGATCATTGCTTGTCGGTTGTTGCATGTGTTGGGAGGGAGGGGCGACGCGAACAGAAACCATGGCAACCTAGCAAAACTGGGGACGAGACATGACACTTTTCAAAACTGAGGAGATTATACTTTTCCAGAATATTACAGTGGTGATAAGAGTTGGGTTTTTTGTCTAGTATTTTGATAGCCCTTTTAAAAACCTGTTCAATCGATCTTATGATTGTCGCATTTGCAAAAGACCAGTTTGTAAAACAATATTCCATGTGTGAGAAGATCATACAATGCAGATATGTTTTTGCTGCTTCTCGATGGTCGTTGGTCTTTTGCTGAACAACATGAACACTGTTTTCTTTACATTGAGCATGAGGCAGGCACTGTCTAGCCAGTCATGTACACTTTCAAGTGCACTTGTTAGACCAGGGGTCTCAAACTCAATTTACCCGGGGGCCGCTGGACGTAGATTCTGGGTGAGGCTGGGCCGCAGCAGGTTTTTCACAAGAAAAGCTTTTACAAAAACGTTCCAGTGTTATCAAATGTATTTGTTTATTCATCCTTTTTTGTCTTAGAAAATTTAAATAAATTAACAACTCATAAGAAAAAAATAAATCAGTAAGAAATAAAATGATAACAATAATTCAGCAGATATAGAAGACTGAATAAACCAAATATAGTTGCTGACTAGAGAAATGTAATTATTATTCAGATTCAAATGTCTGTATTAACAGCTCTTTAACCTGTAACTTTCTGAACATGAATGGAACATTGAACATAAACTGTTATGAACATGGCTTTTTCTGCCTACTTCTTACTGCTAGAGACCTGGCAGCGCTTCCTCTTGCATAGCCGAGCCACATTTGGCTCAAGGGAGGTATTTCTCATACTCCTCAGCATGTCTAGTTGTGTAATGACGTCTCAAGTTGTATTCTTTGTGCACTGCAACTTTCTCTGTGCAAATAAGACACGTCAGGATGCCCCTGTGCTCAACAAAGAAATATTGCACTTCCCACTTCTCCTGAAATTGTCTGTGCTCATCACCAACCTTTCTCTTCACTGCAGGCTTTGAACAAGACATGTTTGGGGCTTTTGTAATATTATTTAGTTCTACTTGATGTCACTGTCGCGTTTCAGTTTCTGTGTTTTTCGGCGCTTCCGCATCCGGTCACATTGTCGCGCGTTCGCAATCATAGACATAATAAAAGGGTAGACCCCGCTGGGGGTGCTGCGCGCGAGAAATCCGGCCGCCATCTTGGTCAGATGACCAATCGCTAATTCTGTTGTCACGAGCCTGAGCTACGGGAGCCCACAGGTGTTAAAATATAAAACCCCCAGATGCATGTGAGAAAAAATGCGCGGGCCGCATTAACACAAAGATTTTATTTCAGGCAGGGGGCCGCAAAACATTGTCCTGAGGGCCGCAATTGGCCCGCGGGCCGCGAGTTTGAGACCCCTGAGTTAGACTGTCAGAGACTTGTTTAGTAGTCTCACCGTGCACAGTGATGACCGCATCGTCAGCATACATTTGAACATTGCTATTAGGGCACACATCATGTAGATCATTAATATACAAAGAAAGTGTTGTACCTAAGGGAAATGTAATGCCATATTTGTAGGCTACGATTGTCTGTGCTTGTGTGTGAGAGAACCATCAGTAAATGAACCCATATTTTTACGGGTTGTTGAAGGTGTTACTGATTTAGCTAACTGTTGATCGTCTAGGCCAGTGCTTCTCAAATAGTGGGGCGGCCCCCCCTGGGGGGGCGTAGTGCGATACCAAGGGGGGCGCGGGAACATGTTTTTCTTTTGGCTGTATTAGATTAAAGGGTAATTACACATCCACTGCAGTAGGTGGGGGTGGCGGTATCACTGGAAGAGTATTTGCTCTACAGCAGCACTTTGAATCTGTTCTGTTACAGACTAAAAAACACTGTTATTAATAAAGTTATTCTTTATTGTAAGTTGATCTTTCTTTTTTATTTATTTTTTGTTTTTCCTTTAATGTTAATAACATGGGGGGGGGGGGCGCAAAATGTTTTCTTCTTCCTAGGGGGGTCGTCACAGGAAATAATTGAGAAGCACTGGTCTAGGCTAAGGTTGTCTGAATCCTCAATAAGATAGAATGACTGTGAAAGAGTAGCAAAAGTGGCGTGTGCATCAATCGATCGATCGATCGATCAATCAATCAATCAAAGGCGTTACTGATTTAGCTAACTGTTGATCATCTTGTAGTCATATATAGTCATAGTTGCAGCTAGAAGTCGTGTTGGTATTAAAAAATATTCTGGCGGTATTAAAAAGTATTAAATTCCACTTGATAATTTTTGTATATCTTCTGGAGCCTCATGTCCAACGCGATAGAATAAATTCATGCATTGCATTCGAGATTTTTCTATTTTTGAGTTATAGGAGGCTTTATATCCAGTAATGCGACTTGAAGCTGGTGCCGTAAAATGAAACATAGAAGAAGTATGATGTAACTTCCTGCTCACTAATGAGTCAGTTCACTGACTTTCCCATTCATCAACTGAACGGATTTGTGAGTACCGTAATTTTTGGACTATAAATCGCGTTTTTTTTTCATAGTTTGGGTGGGGGGCGACTTATAATAATGAGCAACTTATGTGTTTTTTTTCAAAAATTTTAAAAACATTTTAAACATTTAAAAAAAGTGGAACCGCGTTGTCGCAAGGGATTACTGTAATTTGAATTTCAAGTGACGTCAGCAGCGCGACGCGGCGTCGCGCGGCGGTTGTTTACATAAAGGACGAAGATTGATCACGGGATGACAAAGATGACGAAGGGCCTCACGTACCATCGGCATCATTAGCGGCTTTGTTTCTAAGTGACACGGCGGACGAAGAGTTTGAAGCATTTAAGGATTTGGAGTGACACAGAAGGTTTGAAAAACTATTATGGCTTTTACCCACTCTACGGAGCTCTCTTTCACTTCCGTGGATTGAAGCTCGGCCGGGTGGCTGTCCAGGGCCGGTGGATGGGGCTCGGACAATGCTTTTATGCATGCCCGGTCCTACTCTACCGAGCTGTCTTTCACCTCCGTGGATGGAAGTCGAGCGCCGGCGCTCGGCCGGGTGGCTGTCCGGGGACGGTGGATGGGGCTCAGTCATGGCTTTTACGCACGCCCGGTCCTATTCTATGGAGCTCTCTTCCACTTCCGCGGCTGGACGTCCACGCCGCCACACGCCTGGAAGTTTGTTTTGTTAAATAAAGAGCCGTTTACCAAACCCACGTCTTTCCTTGAACTTTGTTAACGCTACAATAGTTATACAGTAGATCTGTGGAATGACGACGAGGCTGACGTCAGGGCCAACGCGCAGCGTTGTTGACGAAGGACGAGGAATTTGATCGATGGATTGAATGATTTAGAGTGCACAGGGTTTGATAATACTATTGCTTATATAATAGTTATTTGATATCTAATTTATATATCGTTATATGGGCCTGTGGAATATTTTGAAGTGCAAGCACCGTCAGCTGTGCGCACCCATTGTTGACAAAGGACGCTCGATAGATTTAATGATTTGGAGTGA
The DNA here is from genome assembly GCF_033458585.1 of Syngnathus typhle. NCBI lineage: Eukaryota > Metazoa > Chordata > Actinopteri > Syngnathiformes > Syngnathidae > Syngnathus > Syngnathus typhle. The sequence continues at coordinate 22,870,346 of NC_083740.1, forward strand.
CACAGATGGTTTGATAACATTATTTCTTATATATCGTATTTTCCGCACTATTAGGCACACTTAAAAACTTACATTTTACTCAAAAAAACACGGTGCGCCTTGTAATGCAGAGCGCCTTATATATGGATCAATTGATGAATTTGTTGATCCATACTGGTTGTATACAGTGCTCTGCCAAAATGTTTCACTACGTTTTAGTACGACTAGTATATTACAAGGTCGCATCGCTTCCCAACATTACGGCAACCGTAGTCAGGGGGCGTCACCGAATAGCTGTTGTACCCGTGAGGCTATTTCATTTCAAAATAGGCTGCTCCGTTAATGTTTCGAGTAAATTTACGGATTGATATGGAAGGGAAACATAGGTAAGCAGTACCAATGTGTTAGATCGAACTTTAGTCAGTTCCGATCATTTTATAGGAGATCGTTTGAGAAACGCGATTGCTTACACTTTGCTGAGGCTCATGGGGGTCTGCGAGCTGAGGCTCATGGGAGTTTGCGGGTGGTTAATGCTATAATAATAGCTGGTATACGCACAAGGCTATTTGATGTCAAAATAGGCTGCTCTGTTAATGTTTTGAGTAAATTTACGGATTGATATGGAAGGGAAACATAGGTAAGCAGTACCATTGTTAGACCGAACTTTAGTCAGTTCTGATCATTTTATAGGAGATTGTTTGAGACACGCGATTGTTTACAGAGGGCTCATAGGTTATTGGCTAGTGGATGCATACCGCAACCCTAGTCAACCTCAGTTTGTTGCAGTATAGCTTCTATTTTATGCGCCTTTTAATCCGGTGCGCCCTATATATGAAATAATTTCTAAAATAAAAAATTCATTGAGGGTGCGCCTTATAATCCAGTGCGCATTTTGGTGCGAAAAATACGGTAATAGTTATTTGATATATAATTTATAAATCGTTATATGGGCCTGTGGAATATTTTGAAGTGCAAGCGCCGTCAGCGGCGCGCGCGCATTGTTGACAAAGGATAATCGATGGATTTAATGAATTGGAGTTACACGGATGGTTTCATTAATGTGTTAATTATGTAATAGTTTTTTTAATAACTCTGAATTTAATTTAATTTCAGGGCCGTTCCCAGCTCTTCGTTTGTGTTTATGTCACGTTAGCATACCTATCGTTTAGCCTGTTGTTGCTCGTTCATGACTGTTCTTGGTGTTGGATTTTGTCGAATAAATTGCCCCCCAAAATGCGACTTATACCCCGGAGCGACAGATATGGTTTTTTTTTCACATTTTTGGGCATTTTATGGCTGATGTGACTTGTACTCCGGAGTGACTTATAGTCCGAAAATTACGGTACACTGCCTTCCCCGTTCATCAACTGAACAGATCAGTGAGTGAACGACTGAACATGCTGATTTTCCCATTCGCGAACGAGTCATGGTGCATCGACAGATCAGTCAGTGAACGTGTTGCGTCTTCAGGCGTGAACAATTCAGTGAATGAATGTGAACTATATCGGACAGTTCACAGTCAGTGAATGTACATTCACAATTAGCCAAAGAAGAAAGGAACCACTCACCCAAACAGCACTTGCAAGCGCATAAATAAATGAGAGCGGCAGACTGACAGTCTTTTTCCAGTACACAATGGGAAAATTTTATTTCCACCAACTTTATGACATGAAGAGAGGTGCCAGTCTGCAATCGCTGGGAGATTATGTGCACCATTATATCATTATTGGATAATATCTTCTCTGTCTATCTCAGCATCTGTCAAGCTCTTAGGGTAGTATTATTTAGCTTAGTATTTGATTTAGTTTGTCATTTATCTTTTTATTTATTTTCCTATTTTACTATTATTTATACTTGTGTGCAATAACCCTTAATAAACAGAAAGACATTCAGTCAAATGTAGACTCTTGACAAGACTGCAGAAAAAATTGTTAATTACATTACAGCAGACGCTACACTGATCCGCCTGTCGATCACACGCTTCATCCTGCCCTCGCTCATGAACAAGACCCCAAGATACTTGAACTCCTCCACTTGGGGCAAGATCTCATCCCTGATCTGGAGAGGGCATTTCACTATTTTCCGACTGAGGACCATGGTCTCAGATTTGGAGGTGCTGACCTTCATCCCGACCGCTTCACACTCGAATGCAAACTGCTCCGGTGGGAGCTGGAGATCACGGCTTGAAGAAGCCACTACAGACGAACACACTTCTCATTCTCCCTGGTGAGGTCTATTCAGGGGTACTGGAGAGGAGGGTCCATCGGGAGGTCGACCGTAGAACAGTGGACCAGCTCTACACCCTCGGCAGGATCCTCAAGGGTGCATAGGAGTGTGCTCAACCAGTCCACATGTGTTTTGTGGATTTGGAGAAGGCGTTCGACCGTGTCCCTCAGGAAGTACTGTGGAGGGTGCTTCGAGAGTATGGGGTGCCGAATCAACTGATAAGGGCGGTTCGGTCACGTCGTCTGCAAAAAGCAGTGATGCAATGCTATGGTCCCCAAACCGGACACCCTTAACACCTCAGCTGCGCCTAAAAATTTTGTCCATAAATGTTTTAACAGTATCGGTGACAAAGGGAAGCCTTGGAGGAGTCCAACCCTCACTGGGAACGAATCCGACTTACTGCCGGAAATGTGGACCAGGCTCTGGCATTGATGATACAGGGACCGAACGACCTTTATCAGTTGGTTCGGGACCCCATACTCTGGCATCGACGATACAGGGACCGAACCGCCCTTATCAGTTGATTCGGCACCCCGTACTCTCGAAGCACCCTCCACAGTACTTCCTGAGGGACACGGTCAGTTCTGATCATTTTATAGGAGATCGTTTGAGAAACGCGATTGTTTACACTTGGCTGAGGCTCATGGGAGATTGCGAGCTGAGGCTCATAGGAAATTGCGGATGGCTAATGCTATAACGATAGCTGCTATACGCGCGAGGCTATTTCATGTCAAAATAGGCTGCTCTGTTCATGTTTCGAGTAAATCTACGGATCGATATGGAAGGGAAACATCGTTAAGTAGTATCAATGCAATAGATCGAACTTTAGTCAGTTCTGATCATTTCATAGGAGATCGTTTGAGAAACGCGATTGTTTACACTGCTGACGCTCATGTGAGATTGCTAGCTGAGGCTCATAGGAAATTGCGGATGGCTAATGCTAAACGATATGAGAAACGCGATTGTTTACAGAGGGCTCGTTGGTTATTGGCTAGTGGGTGCATACCGCAACCCTAGTCAACCTCAGTTTGTTGCAGTAAAGCTTCTATTTTATGCGCCTTATAGTCCGGTGCGCCTTATATAGTATGGACAGAGTTTTAAAATGGGCCATTCATTGAAGGTGCGCCTAATACCCCGGTGCGCCTAATAGGGCGCAAAATACGGTAATCTAAACGTCTTTGGTCTTTGCGAGACCTAGTTCAAACCTAATGAACTGCTGCCGCTTAACGAGGCCTCGCCTCCAAATTTTGTGAGCTCGCATGTGGCGCGTCCTCGAAAAAAGGGTGGGGGTGTCGCTCTCATCTCAAATTCCGATCTTAGATTTAGGCCTTGTTAGGGTTTGCAGAATATCTTCATCGTATGATTATGTTGGAATATAACCTGTAATAATTTAACTAGTTTGTCCTGTCTAGACAAAATTAGTTTACCAAAGTGCTAAGATCATTTCAACTTATTGACTAGCTGCAGAGGAAGCAATCAAAGTTGCTTTGTTTACAGAACGTCGTAAAAGGTCCCCTGCTATGCTTTGATCAGCAGGGACCGGCTGCTTCACCCCAACCTGTGTATTCCCAAACCCCCACTTTCAACCCCACGTTGTTTCTCTCAATAAATAAGCGCCTGACGAGGCCTGAGTCAGATTTCATTCGACTATCGCTGAGAGCACAGCGACGAGTGAACTCTCCACCCGCAGGTGTCTAAAACGACTAACTTGTCTCCAGTGTGGTCCTTGCAAAATAAGTTAGAGTGAACACCACCCTAACATTTTTGGTGCCGAAACCCGGGACCCTCATACCCGCCATCTGGCTGACGGAGGAGGACGTGCTGCATTGTCGACAAGCCGGCGTCCATTGGAGGCCCTGGCAACGAAAGACCTGGGAAGGAAGTTCTTCGCTGGGCCAGCATCATAGGTCTGCCTTCGTCTGTCAGAAGTGGATTGACGGGAACCCGGCAGCGCAGCGGACCAAGGGAGACAAGTAAGTCATAGAAAAAAGCGCAGATACGGCTTAGGTTTGTCCGAGCTATGAGATACGGCTTTGGTTTGTCCTAGCTATGAGATACGGCTTTGGTTTGTCCGAGCTATGAGATACGGCTTTGGTTTGTCCTAGCTATGAGATACGGCTTTGGTTTGTCCGAGCTATGAGATACGGCTTTGGTTTGTCCTAGCTATGAGATACGGCTTTGGTTTGTCCGAGCTATGAGATACGGCTTTGGTTTGTCCTAGCTATGAGATGCAGCTTTGGTTTGTCCGAGCTATGAGATACGGCTTTGGTGTTTCCAAGCTATGAAACAGCTGGGGTTCAAGTCCCAGTGGAAGGAACGGGCTAAGAAAAAGAACAGAGCGTCTTTTTCTTAAGTGAAGAAGGGCGTGGATTCTTTTTTTTTTTTTTTTTTTTGTCCGTTGTTCCAAGCTGTTTGCATGAATGTTGTGTGGTTGAGAGAGTGCGACTGGTAGGATAAACTGACTGCAAAGAGAATTTGATGGAAGGTCAATTTAAACCTGCATTAGAGACCAACAAGGCGGCAGGCCGCCATTCAATTCAAACTCCAGCTCAAATTTGGACTGTTGGAACTGTGGGAAACGGGGCCACTTGGCGAGAGCGTGTCGTCGTGCAATACAATATCAATCAAAGGGTGGAGGAAGAGGCAGAGGAAAAGCCAAATTTTCAACATGTCAAGCTTCCCCCCCCTTTTTTGACCGCTCATGCTAATACAGAGATATTGTATGCTACATTTAATAGAAATTATTGATTGGTTGTGTTGTAAGATTATACGATCTTCTATATGCAAGCTGAATCTGAGGGATTGAGTTCTTTAAATTTGAAAACAAAGAAAAAGCTTAATTTAATTAATTTGCCAGCCGTTTTTATTGTATTGAGGTTTTTTTTTTGGGATTAGTGGATTGTTCTATCAGGAACCTTGAATTGAAAATGGTATGTGAATGTTGTGTGGAGTGCTTGGATGAATTGGGGCCAATGTGATGGAAAGACTCCTTTTTGGAGACTGTGTGAGGGATGCAAATGAGCATTGATGACTGAATGCCCGACTGAAGGGAAAATACAGGTTGAATGGTTGAAGTTGTTGGAGACTGCTATGGGCAGGTAGTTGAGCGACTTTGAAGGAAGAATTATTTTGAGTAAGTTAGATGCTAGGAAGGGAAATAAAAAACCCGAGCAAATACAAACGAAAGAAAAATAAAGGTTGCTTTTGACAAGAGTTGCAAAGAACAGACGAAGAACAGTCCTTGGCCCGGCATTTGCGTTTGGCGGTCGTTGATGTGGTTCCCAGACCTGTGTCTTGTGGTTTGTCATTTGTAACGTTTGGCTGTTGTGATCCTCCCAAACAGACATAAGTGATTTGTGCTTTTGTTGTATGTTGTAATTGGTTAGTGGGAGGACTGCTGGAGCTTGCTCCTTCGGTGTCTCACCTGTGCCTTCCTGCCTTCCATTGTCTCCACTTAGACTGGACTGTGGAGGGGGGAGTGTGGTATTGTGGTGTGAAAAGGGTGTAGGAGCCGGCTCCTGTGGTGATTGATATTGTAATTTGATTGTGGGGGAGACTGATGTAGGTGTGGGGCTCTGGACTCTGCGGGTAGCTGTTTGCTGGGTTGGCGCGAGTGGGGGTCGGCGGCATTGATTGTCCCAGTACTGGCCAGGCTGGGATAAATCAGTATGAAAATGCCGGGCCCCCCCCTCTTGCTTCCCTTGCTGTGGCTGCGCGCGGAGTGGGTCGTACCCACTCCAGGGATGTGCTGAGTGCGTGGTGGCAAGTGATGTTGAAGCAGGGTGATGCCTAGGGAAGGTGTGACAATAGTTGCACGAAGACTAAAAGGCACTGAGGAAAGAAAAAAGAAAAAGAAAAAGTATAACCAACACGTCAAAATAGAGGATGACGTCTGCGCAGCGTTGTTTGTTGGTGTTGTTTGTGAGCTCTGTCTCTGCTGTTTTTGTGTTGTCTGTGTGTTGTGTTATGTGTTTCGCTAATATAGGTGCACTAAAGAATTTATTTATCTGTAGTCTATCTGATTTGCACCGCAAAACAAAACCGATTTTGTTAAGATAGGAAGGAAAAATAAAAAAATAAAAAATAAAAAGCGAGCAATTTGTTTATGGGCAGTAACTGGTCCACGCTCCTTTAGTGCCTAGCCTTGGTTAGACAAAATTTGAGAGATGGAAAGAACTTGCTTTCTGGAATTAGATGATGTACAATTATGAAATACCGACATTTCAAAGCTAAATTTAAAATTTCAGAATAAGAGAGCGATTGAGTTTGTTAAAGTTATGGAACTACAACAGTTAACTATTATATTATTTTATTAGCAGTTATTTTTTTTATTTTTTTTATTTTTTTTGTTATTCGATTGGTGGATTGGGTTGTCACGTTGAGAAAGGAAAGGAAACGATACAAATGGGCAGCTGTATTGAGCCATGGTGTTGTCACGTGCCGTTGACACCTGGCTCAACAGGGGGGATGGAAGGGCAGTTCAGTCAGCTTTATACAACATATGAATTTGATTCATATTCAAAACGTTTATAATTTTTTTTTGTAGAGCTTGTTTAACATGTGCTTAACACGATCCACAGGGTTATAATGCCTGGTCATAATAGATGCATTCTAAAAATGGATTGAATTGGCTTCAAAATAAACACTGAATGCCTTAACAGTGGCAAAAACGTTATGTAAAGAAATAATAGTTTGTCAACAACTGCTGTAGATGTTAAAGAATGGAATCAATATCTCGAAAATGAATGTGGATAGTTTGTTTATTGATTGTGAAATGTGTGACAGAGTGTTCTATATAATATCCGTTGAATGGAAGAAAAAGAAAAGAAACCATTGCTTTTAGAGAAAGTAGTCAACCAAAATTGTATATGTATCGACATGCCAAGATCTGGGAAAAAGCTGGAAAAAACAAAAATATAATGTCTTTAAATTTGAGAGGCGACGATGATCTGACTAAAATTGATGCAATTAAAGTCCCCAGAGGAGTTCCTGATTAATAAGAATTAATTGACCAAATTGAAGCGGGATGGGAGTCCTCCATTTGCTGCTGGTGGACGATGAACAAGAACGTTGACAGGATAAATTACATCCATTGCAACATGCAGAAATTGGGCAAACGGACACAAGCGGGACTTGAGACAGTGCACGAACAGCTAGCCACGCCTTCCCTAATGTCAATCCAGAACCGCAATGCTCTTGTTATGTTGTTGTCTGGGAAAGGAAGGGTCTGCGCAATGTTCAGGGAACAATGCTGCACCTTCATCCAGAATGACACCGCCCCTGATGGGAGCCTGACGAAGATGATTGCAAACTTGCAAGCCCTCAACACGAGGATGAAAGAGCACAACAAGTGGATGACTGCTTTTGGGAAGTATAAAGCCCTTGTGTCCTCAATTACTGCTATACTCACCTTGTGTGGATGTTGTTGTATTCCATGTCTCCGTGCTCTGTTTAATCGTCTTATCACTACAGCAATCTCGCCCATGGACGACGAGATGGCCCGGGGATGCCTAATATCTGAACAGCAACATGTTGATGATATCGATGATGGTGATGCAATTTTTGCACTTGAGTTTGCAGACTTTTTCCCAGATCTGTGTGTTTCCGAATAATGATGTCGCAACATTTATCCTCTTTGGTGGAAATATTTGTGCGCATACTTGTGATCCGACAACTGAAAATCAAGAGAAGTGGTTGTTTTTGGTAATTTAGAAATTTAGCAAATGTGTGAGAAACAGGAGGGAAATGTTGGAATAATTTAAGTGAAGCCTTGGCCTGCCAGACCTGTGGGCCTTGTCTTTACGAGTTTATGGCTTTCCTTTTATCTACGTTCTTCCTCTTTAGTGACAGGGATGTCTTTTGATCCCTGTCAGCCATATATAAAGTCTAGCAAAGGTCTAGTTGCATTGTTCCACAGGAAAGCGGCAATAGAAGTTATCTGATCTCATTCGCGGCCAACAACTGGAGAAGAACAGATGGACAAACTCTGCGGGGGTCACGGGCCGACAATGAAGTGCTAGTTCACACCACACTACATTCCTTAGCTAATCAACGTTGCTACAGACACAATCTTCCCTCCCTTTGGTGTAGCAACGCCTCTGTAACCAGGGCAACCAAAACAGTGATGAGAGGAGCAGAACATCTCAAATGACTAATGCAAAGGTTGCAGAAAAGGTGCTGTTTTTTGCTGTTTTCTGGACGTGCTGCTGTCCTTTCGGTGGCGGATCCAGGTCCAGATCACCCCAACGTTCCCAAGAAGGAGGGGGACGGAGCCTGCGTCGACTGGACCCTATAAATTGGTGGAGCGCATCTCACATGCCGTCCGGCTGGCCGGCAAAGGAGGATCGTGGTATCATCTGTCCCAGTGCACCCCAGTGAGGGGTTCCTGCAAGGAACCAGACCAGCCATCGACAGTCCCCGCCCCAGTTCATACAGAGGCAGAATAATCCTCTTCCCCCTTGGTGGCCAGGTAGTCCACCCTGAGCCACTGAAGACAACGACCACGCAGCAGACATTCCCGAGTTCTCCCCGGACGGAGCAGATCTGCAAAGGGGGTGAGAATCGAGCTCACCCTCCACCAGTGGGCGTGCCAAGCCCCCAACGGCTGAACAATCACGAGCAATTTTTATCTTGATTGATAACAGTCTGGTCGCCTAAGGCAGAGGGACCGTGTAACTCTTTTCCTGCACATAATCTGGCCGCAGGTTTTTTGAGTTGCACATACTTTGGACTGGAGTATTGTGGGAAAACCTCACCTTCACTGGAAGTTATTGCTTTCATTGTATTTTCTTACTTGCGTTTGATTGATCGAGGTTGACATAATCATATGATAAAACAGGAGGGATATGTTAGGGTTTGCAGAATATCTTCATCGTATGATTATGTTGGAATATAACCTGTAATAATTTAACTAGTTTGTCCTGTCTAGACAAAATTAGTTTACCAAAGTGCTAAGATCATTTCAACTTATTGACTAGCTGCAGAGGAAGCAATCAAAGTTGCTTTGTTTACAGAACGTCGTAAAAGGTCCCCTGCTATGCTTTGATCAGCAGGGACCGGCTGCTTCACCCCAACCTGTGTATTCCCAAACCCCCACTTTCAACCCCACGTTGTTTCTCTCAATAAATAAGCGCCTGACGAGGCCTGAGTCAGATTTCATTCGACTATCGCTGAGAGCACAGCGACGAGTGAACTCTCCACCCGCAGGTGTCTAAAACGACTAACTTGTCTCCAGTGTGGTCCTTGCAAAATAAGTTAGAGTGAACACCACCCTAACAGGCCTCGTTCGATTAACGTATTTAAAACATTTGAAGTTCTCATTGTCCGATCCACCGCTTTACCGTCATTTTATCTTGCTGTTATTTTCCGTCAACCCGGGGCTTGCTCTGGCTTCCTGGATGAATTTTCAGAATTCGTGGCTGATCTAGTGACGAATGCGGATAATATAATAATCATGGGCGATTTCAATATCCACATGAATTTAACGTCAGAGCCACCTACTTCAGCGTTTCAGACTTTAACTGATACGTTTTGTTTTATGCAAGCCGTACAGGCAGCAACGCATAACAATGGAAATACCTTAGATCTGGTATTATCCCGAGGACTTGCAACCTCAAATATAACAGTACTGCCATACACTACTGTTTTGTCTGATCATTACTTAATAAAATTTGAAATTTTAGTTCATTGTCAAAGACAAGAGAGCAATCAGAATTATAGCAGCCGTAATATTAACTCCATGACTGCAACTGCGCTATCTGAGTTACCGTCGCCAGCAACTGCCATATTTCCCGCATACATCGGCTCTATGGATAATCTTACAAATAAATTCAATGTGACATTGTTAAATGCCATCGACTCTGTGGCGCCGCTACGTCTGAAAACCCGCCGTAGATTGCCTACTCTGTGGTTCACAGATGAAACTTGTACGCTTAACCCTTTTCTGCCCAAGTTAATATTTCTGAAAAGGTGCATATTTTTTGGGTCCTTAGGTGTCCCTAAGTACGAATATGCCGCGCTTTTTTGGTTATGACGTCGCGTATATGAAATATGCGGCATCTATATATAGACTATGTGCTGATACGTGCACAAAAATCGGAGCATTCTGACGATTTGCAAGTGTAGCGTCATGTAATTTATTTGAATGTTCAGAGATAGTTGTGTTTTACACGTAACAGCTGTCTGCTGTCTTGGAGCGTCTATATATAGACGAAAAGCTGAAACGGATTTATATGTAGAAAGCATGAGCATAGATGGTGTTTAACCAAACTTGAGGTTTTCCATCAGGCATGGCAGGACAGCCTCCTGAAATATAAAGATGCGCTTATCTTAGCAAAAACTTGTTATTTTTCGCAAGTCATTAATCTCAATAAAAACAATCCTAAATACCTATTTGATACAGTGGCAAAGCTAAGACTACGCCAGCCAACCCCTGATAGCTCCTTCCACTCAGCTGATGAAATCATGAAATGTTTTGCTCGAAAGATTGAATCCGGCGGCTCGGTGGGGCACTGGGTAGCACGTCCGCCTCACAGTTAGGAGGGTGTGGGTTCGATACCACCTCCGGCCCTCCCTGTGTGGAGTTTGCATGTTCTCCCCGGGCCCGCGTGGGTTTTCTCCGGAAACTCCGGTTTCCTCCCACATCCCAAAAACATGCTTGGTAGGCCGAATGAGCACTCCAAATTGTCCCTAGTTGTGAGTGCGCATGTGTATGGTTGTTTGTCTCTGTGTGCCCTGCGATTGGCTGGCAACCGGTTCAGGGTGTCTCCCGCCTACTGCCCGATGACGGATGGGATAGGCTCCAGCACGCCCGCGACTCCCGTGGGGACTAAGCGGCACGGAAAATGGATGGATGGAAGATTGAATCCATTCATGAGATCAAGAATACCATTCCAATCGCTCAGTCGAGAGCGCCGATTACAGGTGCTGATGATTATGCAATAACCCTCTCAAATTTTAAAAGCGTGTCCCTTTAGAGGCTTACACAATTGGTTAGTGCGGCTAAGGAAACAACATGTTTACTCGACCCGCTTCCAGCCAAACTACTTAAAGAATTTCATCAAATTTTAGGAACGTCCGTCTTAAATATAATCAATCTGTCTGTCTCTTCTGGAATAGTGCCAACAGCCTTTAAAACCGCTATCATTAAACTGTTACTTAAGCGACCAAATCTTGACCCGGACTGTCTCAGTAATTATAGGCCAGTTTCAAACCTCCCATTCATAGCAAAACTTCTTGAAAAAGTAGTAGCCCAGTGTTAGGGTTTACAGAATATCTTTATCGTATGATTACCGTTTTTTTCCGTGTATAATGCGCCCCCATGTATAATACGCACCCTAAAAATGGCATGCTGATGCTGGGAAAAAGCCTGTACCCATGTATAATACGCACCCAATTTTTATGAATTTTTAAAAAAAAATTATTATTTTTTTTTTAAGTCCCAATGATCGTCACACACGCAGGGAGGCAATGGGTCCCATTTTTATAGTCTTTGGTATGGTCTTAACTAGGCTGGATGTAATTTTTTTTGTTGGCGTTGATTTCTCCGACTGCCCGTAAACGCACCACCGCGCTCCCTGCGCGCATGTGAAAAAGGCATGCGGACGTGAAAAAGGCGGCTCTGTATGGGAGAGACGTTGAAGAGGAATAAAAACACCCTTGGAAACCAAAACTTGCCCCTCATCGTGACTCGGAGCCGCAACAAATGTTTCGGATTTGTGTAGGGTACATTGTGACAGACAGCAAACGAGCAGGTGATCGAGCAAGCGTCTGATACGAGAGCATTGCGGTCGTATGTTGTACCATGACTTTCTTTAAAAAAAAAATAATAAAAAATTAAAAAAAAAAAAAAATTAAAAATAAATAAAATTAAAAAATTTTTGTACCCATGTATAATGCGCACCCCAGATTTTAGGACAATAAATTAGTTAAATTTTGCGCACTATACACGGAAAAAAACGGTATGTTGGAATGTAACCTGTAATAATTTACCTAGCTTGTCCCGTCTTAACAAAAGTAGTAGACCAAAGTGCTAAGATCTTTTCAGCTGATTGAATAGCTGCAGAGGAAGCAATCAAAGTTGCTTTGTTTACACAACGTCATAAAAGGCCCCCTGCTATGCTTTGATCAGCAGGGAAGCGGCTTCACCCCATCCTGTCTTCTCACACCCCCACTTTCAACCCCACTCTGTTTCTCTCAACCAATATGCACCTGATGAGGCCTGAGTCAGACCTCCATTCGACCATCGCTGTAAGCACAGCTATGAATGGACTCTCCACTTGCAGGTGTCTAAAATGACTTGCTTGTCTCCTGTGTGGTTCTTGCAAAATAAGTTAGAGTGAGCACCACCCTAACACCCAGCAGCTAATTGACTACATGGTCGCCAATAATCGATATGAATCTTTTCAGTCTGGTTTTAGAGCTAATCATTCCACTGAGACAGCACTTGCTAAAGTGACTAATTATCTCATAGCTATGGATTCAAAGACTTCATCGGTATTGTTACTACTCGATCTTAGTGCTGCCTTCGAAACTGTAGACTTCGATATTTTATTAGAGCGTCTTAAAAGTTGTGTTGGTATTTCAGGGTCAGCACTAGGCTGGTTGTATTCCTATCTATCAGACAGGACGCACCGAGTGGTTCATGGCAATACGTCCTCTGAGCTTGTTGGAATAATTTAAGTAAAGCCTTGTCGTTTATGAGTTTATGGCTTTCCTTTTCATCTAGGTTCTTTCTCTTTTAGTGACAGGGATTCCTTTTGATCCCTGTGGATTGTATCCTTCCTGTCCTTATGTTATCTGTGTGTTTTTGTTCCTGTAAGAGGCCTTCAGTAACAATGAGCAGAGCTTATTTACATAGGCGAAATGTTCTTATTTGGTTGAAAGAAACTTCATTCCTTTTAGTTAACTGCAGGTTTGGTTCATAGATGGTTACAAGTTATCCCATATTTACTCAATGTTTGTTCAAGTGTTTAGGACAAGTCACTCGTTCTTATTGCGTGTTAATTTACTAAGTAGATAAAGTCTAGCCAAGGTTTAGTTGCATTGTTCCACAGGAGTTATCTGATCTTGCTCGCGGACGACTCGGCCATGACAACTGGAGAAGAACAGATGGACAAACTCTGCGGGGGTCACGGGCCGACAATGAAGTGCTAATTCACACCACACTACATTCTTTTGCTAATCAGCGTTGCTACAGACACAATCTCCCCTCCCTTTAGTGTAGCAACGCCTCTGTAACCAGGGAAACCAAAACATTAAATAGAGGAGCACGTGGAGGGAGAACTCAGAATTGATGGAGATTGTAACCGAGTTTCCTCTCTCTATCGTTCTCCTCGCGAGTAAACCTGTTCTGGTTCTTTTCTCCTCTTCCTTCCAGCGTGTGGTTAAATGTCTGATGGTATTTAGACCTAACAGAGCTCTATAATGTTACGTGTGGTGTCCCACAGGGATCAGTACTCGGACCAATTCTATTTAGTATTTATCTGATTCCGCTTGGGGACATAATACGTAAATATAATATTAGTTTTCAATGTTACGCGGGTGACACCCAATTATATATGCCGTTATTGATGACAGATCCGCGGGACTGTTGTAATCCTGAGGCGTTCCTTGCGGAGCTCAAGCAATGGATGTCTCTCAACTTCCTTCGTCTCAACCCAGATAAAACTGAGATGTTGATAGTTGGTCCAACTCGTTCTCACCACTTATTTACGGAAACCACTATAACTATAGATAACCGTACTATCACTCAGAGCGATACTGTAACTAATCTTGGGGTAATATTTGACCAAACGCTCTCCTTTCAAAAGCACATTAAGAATATAACCAGAATTGTGTTTTTTCACCTTCGTAATATTGCTAAGATTCGTCCGATCCTCTCGACCAGTGATGCGGAAACTATTATACATGCGTTCATCACGTCGCGCCTGGACTACTGCAATGCATTATTCTCTGGTCTTCCTAAATCCAGCATCAAAAGTCGGCAGTTAGTACAAAATGCTGCTGCAAGGCTGCTCTCACGGACTGAAAATTTGATCACATTACCCCAATATTAGTTAAAGTTAAAGTCCCAATGATTGTCACACACACATCTGGGTGTGGTGAAATTTGTCCTCTGCATTTAACCCATTCCCGTGTGATTTTAATCCATCCCCTGGGGGAGAGGGGAACAGTGAGCAGCAACGGTGCCGCGCTCGGGATTCATTTGGTGATCTAACCCCCCAATTCCAACCCTTAGTGCTGAGTGCAAAGCAGGGAGGCAAGGGGTCCCATTTTTATAGTCTTTGGTATGACCCGGCCGGGGTTTGAACCCACAACCTTCCAGTCTCAGGGCGGACCCTCTACTACTAGGCCACTGAGCTGAGGCCAACTTACATTGGCTCCCGGTCCATTTAAGATGTGACTTTAAGGTTCTTCTATTAACCTATAAATCACTGCATGGCTTAGCGCCTTCATATCTCGTCGACCTAGTTGTTTCTTATGTTCCGTCGCAAAACGCTAGTCTTTTAGTGACACCGAGGTCCAAGAAAATGTCTGCAGGGTCTAGAGCAGAGGTGGGCAGACTACGGCCCACAGGCCACATCCGGCCCACGGGACTGTTTAATCCGGCCCGCCAACCCTGAATAAATTGTATTAAACTTTTTTTTTTGGTCATTTTGCCTGCAATGACTGCGTTTCCCCAGTAGATGGGGAAGCGCTCGCCTGCGCATTTACTACCGGAAGCCGTGTCAGAAAGCTCGGTGCTCACTCACAAGTGCGTGCACGTACTCAGTAGTACGGACATGGCGCACTCGCGCTCTATCAGTCCCGAATTTAGAGCGTGGGCTGTGACGACAGCATTCTTGTAATTCGCGCGCTGAGCTTTCAGATACAGTTTTACGCTAAAGCCACCCACAAACCTTCCCCTGGAATCCTTCTATTAAAATGAGTCGCCCAAAGAAAAGCAAGGTGGACACAGCGCCGAGTGTTTAAAAAAGAGTGGCCAATTTGGCTCGACGTACGTGACGTGACGTTCAGCCACATGAACGTCAACATCAACCCGTCACAGATCGAGGTAAACGGACCAACACCACGGATCTCTCCTAAGAATTGCCACAACAAATTTTGCTCCAGACTATGACGCACTAGCAAAAAAGGGAGACCAACAACACTGTTCCCACTGAAAATCACTGCGTTGCCGTTTTGATTACCGTTTTTTTCCGTGTATAATGCGCAAAATTTAACTAATTTATTGTCCTAAAATCTGGGGTGCGCATTATACATGGGTACAAGTTTTTTTTTCTTTTTTTAATTATTATTATTTTTTTTTTAAGAAAATCATGGTACAACAAAACCAACAACAGGACTGACCGACAAAGTCGTGGAACAAAAAGACAGGGTGATATTACCAAAGACAGGAACAGAAACCAAACAGACATCATGACAGTAACACATGCAATGATCCGACGGTGAGCGAGGGGCAGACAGGAACTAAATACAAAACACGTTACATTGATTGAGGTGACACAGGAAGGGAGGGGCGACGCAAACAGAAACTATGGCAACCTAGACACATAGCAAAACTGGGGACGAGACATGACAAATCTCCCTCGAAATAAAACTTGAAATCACCTTTTTTCTTGTTTGTTGTCAATCGCGCATCGCATTCAGCCATCCTGCCCAACACAGTCAGTAAAATTCATAATTGACGACACATCGTTTGATGCGATGGTGCAATCCTTGATGGTGTGTTATTGTCAAATATTGTTTGTTTTTTAATCTCCATCGTGGATTGGACGTCATACGGAGGCAGTATCATTGCGCATGCGCACTATGGATCCGATGCGCAGAACGGATGCGCAAGACACGTCAGCTATATAAAGAGCGAGAGTTGTTTTCTTCCTATTAGTTTCAATTCACAGTTTAATTAGCAGTTTCAACCAGCAAAATGCGTATTACAGGTAATATTTTATTTCACAACACTTTGCCTTGTTCCTTTCGTCTCTGCTGTTCACTTCAAACACGCTCCATACGAACGTGATGCTCTTGTATCAGACGCTTGCTCGATCACCTGCTCGTTTGCTGTCACCAGAGGCGTAGCCAGGGATTTTTCCAGTAGGGCCGCACGCCCACAGGAAAAAAATTCGAACATCACCCACGCCGTTCGCTGATCGCTAAAACAACATCCGGGTCCGGGAGGTAAGCGGTGAATGGATAACATCGCGCACATAGAATAGCGCAAGCACATTCGCGCAAGACCGATAGAAAAAAAACGGCATGAAAATGAAGAATCGAAAAAGCTCGATTTTTTTCAACCGGGGCGCAGGGAGTCCTAATCGGGGCGCCGCCCCGGCTTGCCCCAGCTTGGCTACGCCTCTGGCTGTCACAATGTACCCTACACAAATCCGAAACATTTGTTGCGGCTCCAAGTCACGACGAGGGGCAAGTTTTGGTTTCCAAGGGTGTTTTTATTCCTCTTCAACTTCTCTCCCATACAGAGCCGCCTTTTTCACATGTCCGCACGCCTTTTTCACATGTCCGCACTGATCGCGGTGGTGCAGTCGGAGAAATCAACGCCAACAAAAACAAATACATCCAGCCTAGTTAAGACCATACCAAAGACTATAAAAGTGGGACCCATTGACTCCCTGCGTGTGTGACGATCATTGGGACTTAAAAAAAATAAGAAAATAAAATAAAAAAAATTGGGTGCGTATTATACATGGGTACAGGCTTTTTTCCAGCATCACCATGCCATTTTTAAGGTGCGTATTATACATGGAGGTGCATTATACACGGAAAAAAACGGTATATATATATATATATATATACCGTTATATATATATATATATATATATATATATATATATATATATATATATATATATATATATATATATATATATATATATATATATATATATATATATATATATATTTATATATATTTATATATATTTTTTTTAAGAAAATCATGGTACAACAATTTTTAAAGAAAATCCTGTCACGGATGGTTCTTTACAACGTCACTTTCCTCTCTTTTCATTTTAACCTAACTGATCGCGGTGGTGCCTTTCTGGGCAGTCAGAGAAATCAACGCCAACAAAAGTCAAGTTTATTTATTTAAAAAAAATACATCCAGCCTAGTTAAGAAATCACCAGAAAGATCACCGTGACAATTGTGAATAATAAATAAATAATTATTATATATATTATATATATTATTATTATAATAATAAATAATTGTGATAAATAACTGGAACATCACTCAAATATTGGTGATCCCGTTGAGAGTTTCACATATTTCTTCGAGTTTGCTACTGCATGCGCAGTGATACTGACCGGCAGAATAACATCCAGTTGTTCCCAAAGATGATATTTTTTCTGAAATAATTTTACGTTTACGGACTTAAGTAACCCGGCCGGGTCATACCAAAGACTATAAAAATAGGACCCATTGCCTCCCTGCTTGGCACTCAGCATTAAGGGTTGGAATTGGGGGGTTAGATCACCAAATGATTCCCGAGCGCGGCGCCGCTGCTGCTCACTGCTCCCCTCTCCCCCAGGAGATGGATCAAAATCACACGGGGATGGGTCAAATGAAGAGGACAAATTTCACCACACCCAGATGCGTGTGTGACGATCATTGGGACTTTAAAAAATAAATAAATACCGTTTTTTCCATGTATAATGCGCAAAATTTAACTAATTCATTGTCCTAAAATCTGGGGTGCGCATTATACATGGGTACAAAAAAAAAAAAATCTTTATTTAGTTATTTTATTTTTTTATCCGGATATGATATGGAGGCCGCCATTACAGATGCGCTTTCTTCTGTTTCTTCTCTTCAAACACGCTCCATACGAACACAATGCTCTCGTGTCAGACGCTTGCTTGATCACCTGCTCGTTTGCTGTCACAAGGTACCCTACACAAATCCAAAACATTTCTTCGCTATCGAGTTTGCTAGCACATGCGCAGTGATACTGACCGGCAGAATAACTTCCGGTTGTTCCCAAAGATTATCTTTTTTCTGAAATAATTTTACATTTACGGACTTAAGTAGGAGTCAAAATTTGGGTGCGTATTATACATGGGTACAGGCTTTTTTCCAGCATCAACATGCCATTTTTAGGGTGCGTATTATACATGGGGGCGCATTATACATGGGAAAAAACGGTAAAAAAAAAAAAAGGCAAAATTTGGGTGCGTATTATACATGGGTACAGGCTTTTTTCCAACATCGACATGCCATTTTTAGGGTGCTTCAAGATGATATATTTGGTCAGAATGTTTGCCGTTTGATGTGATCTCATAAGGTAAACATCTTTCATTAATCTGACCTGCAGGCACTGAAGTGATGGAGACTGTTATTCATAATAACAGTGTCGTATTTTATGAGAATCACTGACAGCAGTTTTTTTTAAATTATTTTTTTAATGCTGTTTGTAAATGCATTTGTTTTCAAAAAACTCGTTTGGAATATCCATGCTTTACTACCTACTAAAGGCCGAAATCTTTTATGCAATGGCCTTTACAGGTCGCTTTTATTACTTCACACAAACACTACGACCATCTGCTCCTGGTTCGGCCCTTCGGTCCAAATTTAGAACCCAGTTCGGCCCGCGAGTCAAAAAGTTTGCCCACCCCTGGTCTAGAGCATTTTCTATTCGGGCTCCAGAGCTTTGGAATGCCCTAACAATGGATATTAGAACTGCAACTCACAAGAAACATTTAAGACACGTTTAAAGACACATTTCTATGATAATTTAATTTAAATTTAATTAACCTGTAGTGGCCGGCTGGAGTTTGTTTTCGCTCCCTCTCTCCCTCCCCGGCTGGGGAGGTGGTTAGGTGGCACTCAAGCTGACAGCGGCTATCTGGATTCTCGTGGACCAATTCAGGATGAGGGAACTGCAGCTTACTCTCCTCGAAGACACTGCCAGGACAATCGCAGCTCTTCGCTTTGACTTGGACATCCACTTTTTCATTGATTTTCATATTATGTATTATTTGTGCCCTCTATGCATCCATTGCAGCCTGGTGATCCTGAAACAGGTATCCTTCCATCTGTGGTCCCTTCTCAAGGTTTCTCATTTTCCCCTGGTAGAGTTTTTTTGAGTTTTTCCCTTGCCCTTTTCGGAGCTTAAGATCAGGGGATGCTTTGAGAAAATTGTCAATTTTTTGTCTATGTGAAGCCCTTTGAGACTGCTTGTGATTTAGGGCTATATAAATAAACTTGACTTGACTTCACATAGGATACTATGGTAGTGTGTTAAGAATTAGTAAAATCAACAGGTTTATTCAATGTTTTTCTTATGTCATAATCAGTATGGTTAATTAACAGGTTGATTCAAATGTTTTTTAGATGTTTTAATCAGTATGGTTAATCAACAGGTTGATTCAAATGTTTTTATGATGTCTTCATCAGTATGAGTAAGCAACAGCAATGATTCATGACTTTATATATATCAAAGAGTTGGACTTGATGACATTTCACATGGAACTTTGTGAGGGGAACGGAATTTTTCTGTGATTAAGCCGGGGGGAGAATAGCCGTTGTGGACGATCACCGGTCCCCTTAAGGCCAACCTATTTCTCAAATTTGAATTTGAGGAATAAAAGCGAAACGATCAATCGACTTTAATTCCACCAAAAAAGGCATACAACTCGTAGCTACGTTTTCCTACTTTACTGTTTTGTGTTTTATAAGACTCCGTGACTGAAGGATTAGGATCTGTACGGGAATCAGTGAGTGGGATCGTTCAAGTTACTGGTGGAATTAAGATTGTAATTCTATTTCATACTTTTTCAATAAATGTGACTTTGTATAATCATTTAATTCATTGTACCCTATTTGTGTGTGATATGCTATCAATTATTTGATTTTGATTTGACAATTCGATTCGGATACAGTTAATTACTATTTTATAATATCGGACCGTGAATCGGGATATTGCTGGATTCAAATCCATTCAATCGTTCATTCGTTTCGGGCCCGTTCTGAATTTATTCGGCCCCCGCTTAATTATATCTCGGACAATTGAAGCATTTAATTGCCTTCAAAATTATTTGAAAGATAATTTTAGTCCGTTTAAATATTTAATTTGTTTAAATATTTAATTTGTTTAAGTGGTTCATTCGTCGCGGGCCCGTCCTGAATTTAGTCGGGGACTAAATATATCTCGGACAATTGAAGCATTTAATTGCCTTGAAAATTATTTGAAGGATAATAGTCCAGTTGAGTATTTAATTCGTTTAAATATTTAATTCGTTTGAATATTTAATTCGTTTAAATATTTAATTCGGTTAAGTATTTAATTCATTTTCAAACATTTCAACAGTAAGGAGTTTATATACGGTGTCAGAATGAATAATTAATGTATCAAATTTCCTCTCAAATACTATTATTGCCATATTTCCATTTATTTGACTCTTCATTGAATGAAGACGGTTAGGCCCGCTGCTTCGGCAAAGTAGTAGAGTAAACTCATGAATTGTTACTTCGGCACAACTAAGGCGAGTGTGCGATGGTGTAAATCAACGAATCCCTGAGGTCTTAACAAAGACATCTAAAAATATCCCAGATCTAACAAAAGCCACAAATCACAGAAGGTAGCCATCAGTATGGCGCGGTTGTCTCAATTTTAAGTTACACAGCACGAGCGTCGTTTGACTTCAAAGGGATTGGCGTCATAAAGAGATTAGATTGATTCTTTTAGAATTAATTTAATAAAGTTGGTTAGCAACTCGGACCAGTCTCTTCGACCCCGGCTTATTCAACCCTTTAATGGGAAGCCGGTCGCTTTAATATAATAAGTGCAGATTTGACACCCCCAAGAAGTTTTTTGACTACCTCGGTGACTTCGACCCCAGATATTGGAAAGTCCACCTCAGAGTCTCCAGGTCCTGCTTCCACAATGGAAGGCGTGTCGGTGGAATTGAGGTCTTCGAAGTGTTCTCCCCACCGACTCACAACGTACCGAGTCGTTATTTATTTTAAGGAAAAGTGATGCACTTTGAATCTGTTCTGTTACAGACTAAAAAAAACAAAGTTATTAATAAAGTTGTTTTTAGTTGTAAGTTGATCTTTCTTTTTTATTTATTTTTTTGTTTTTCTTGGTGCGAAATGTTTTCTTCTCCCTAGGGCGGGCATCACAGAAAATATTGAGAAGCACTGCCCTACACGAGCGTCGCTTGACTTTAAAAGGATTGGCGTCATAAAAATATTAAATAGATTCCTTCAGATTAACGTTAATAAAGGTGGTTAGCAACTCAGACAAGTCTCTTCACCCCTGGCTTACTATTTAACGCTCGTCTCCCCATGAGAGCTGCGTTACAGTGGCGCGAGGACAAAGGAGAGTCTGGCCCTTTAAATGGAGAAGTCGGTTCACTTACGGTTGTTAAGTCTCACTGTCAATGCCCACGTGAGCGTTGAAGTAACCCAGCAGAACGATGGAGTCCCCAGAAGGAGTGCTCTCCAGCACTTCCTCCAAGGACTCCAAAGAGGGTGGCAGGGACGTGCGGTCAGAGAAGGCAAGGGAGGCCATGCCTCCCCTGTCATCATGAAAAGCGGAAAAAAGAAATTCAATTGTTTTTATGAAGTCTTTAGAATAATTAGTTTTGCTGAAGCGCTGGTCGGCCTGAAACCGGAGGTCACATATCTTCGCTCAAGCCAACATATCTGCCAGCCAGCCTTGGGGAGTCCTTATACTCCCTTCCTTGTCTTATCTGTGAGAGGCCCTCACTAGTTATGAACAGAACACCTTTGTTTTTTGTTAGTTCAAGAGAAGTCCTTTCTCTTTTGATTGTTTTTGTCCAAGACAGTTTTTTAGTTATCTCACATCTACTTAACGTTTATTGGAGTGTATGCACAAGAGGGACACGGCATCCAGGTTTGGAGATTGCAGCCGGGAACGAGGCTGCCAACCATCTAAGAACAGACTCTGCATTCCTGGGGTCACGGATCGGCCAAGGCCATGCGGCCTCGCACCACACAACATTATTAGCTAGCTGAACAGCGTTGCTACACTCACACTCTCCCCTCCCTTTACTGTAGCAATGCCTCTTGTAACCAGGGCAACCCAATATAAAAAGAGGAGATGACGGTAGGGCAGGTCAGAATTGGTGGAGGACTGTGAACTGGGCCCTCTACCTAATTCTCCTCGCGAGCAAAAGAATACTGGTTGTCTTCTCTTCTTTGTTTCCAGTGTGTAAACAAATGTCTGATGGTATTTAGACCTGATATTTTATTGGTCCTTCGAGCCGGATGCCAATACACCTGAGGATTCCAGCGGGCGTCAGCAGAGATCCAGAAAGACCGCGCGCGGCAGGACCTCCCTAGGTGGGGTCCTAGAATCCTTTTCAAGGGCTGGCTGTCTGCTCGTCAGCTGGGTTCTAAAGGTTGAAGGCAATCCGAGGTGCAGAGGTGAAGAGAACCAGAGGGTGAGTTTGTTTTTGTTTAAAAGTGTGGTGCGGCCGAGGGCTTGTCATGCCCTGTAAAACCCTAGGTGTGTAAGTAGGACAACGGAAGTCCACAGACCCTGCATAACTGAAAATCCGTGTAGGACAGCGATGTCCAAGTAGTAGGTTGCGGAGCCACAGAAAAGCTGAAAATGAAAACTCCGTCTAAAGGTACAGAACGGAGGCGTCCGTTTAAAACTGTGATTGAGAGTGTGAATGGGAATACGTATCACTAGATATAGTATTCCATATTAAAGCAGTGGGGAACACATAACGTGGTTCTGTGGACGCAATGGGCAAGGATTCTCCACCAGAACGCTGGTTGAAGTGAGAATCACCACAGGATCTTTTCGTTATCCCACTGGGAACACCTGACTTTAGAAACCCCTATGGTTTTACAGTTGGGACCAAATTGATTAAAATGGGGAACTTGTAGACCAAAAATAAGATCCAAGATGCACTTAAATGTAAGGATTGGAAAATAATTGAAAGGCAGGATCCTGATCGACTTAAAAATCTTGATAAATGGGTTAAAAAATATAAATTTGAGGGTCAACTTAAAACAACCAAATTGACAGAATTTAGAGGTGCCATAAAAGAAAAGACAAAAAGAAACCCCAAAAAGATGAAGGAGGAGGGGGATGAGGATGTAGTGTTTTGGTTGAAAGTAGCAGGAGAGAGAGAAAGGAGAAAAAAAGAAAACTCAGAAAGCGCTGTATTACAGGCAGGAAGACGATGAGACGGGCACACAGAGGGCTGAAGAGGAGGGGGTTAGAAATGAATTGGTCAAAGAAAATGGGAGCAGATTATCCATTGTCGCCTAAAAACAAAGCTATGCCTTCAGCCCCATTAGTTGAAGAAACTAGTGTTGAAGATTCTGAATTAACTCAAAACATGCCATTGTATCCAATGATACAAGTGGCCAACCCAAATTATGATCCAGGTAATGAAAATATTCACCCCAGGGTGGTAATGGTCTACAGGATGTGGACAATGGAGGATGTAAGGAGAGCATTAGAAGGGGTGGTTCCTTGTAAAGAGGACGTGGAACAATTCTGTGCAGGAATGGAAGACTTGAGGAGATCTTACAATCTGAATGGGACTGAAGTCCAACAAATTTGGATGACTGCTTTGGGTCCAGATTGGCACCTAGTCAAAGGGGACTGGGCACCCATCATTGCCCGGGATTAACCCTTGCCCTATAACAGCCCAGAACTAATTAATCAAGTGGAAAGGCTGATTAATCGGGTACGCAACAGATAAGGAAATTAGAGCAAAATATACAGAAATAGGGAGAGCAAAGCAAAATGATGATGAAACCTTTGATGAATATCAAGTGCGCATGACAGAAGTATTTAAATTACACAATGAACTGGTCGAAGATAATGTACCCCCAAGGTGCTTATCAACTGCAATTATAAAATGCCATCCACGTGGGGTCCAGGCCTGCAGTACGAATTAGGGTGATCAATACTTATATAGGAATGAACACCGGAACTTTGGAGGAATACATAAATCACGCCCTCCATGCAGAAAGAGTAGTAATAGACAAACAAAAACGAAAACAAATGAAAGCTTCAAGACACTTTTTTGGTAGACCAGGATAGTGACACTTTTTACCAAAATGCAGGCAGAGGACAGAACGGCGAGCAATACCCAACAGAGAAGGCTTTAGAGGCCGAGGAAGAGGAGTTGTGCAACCTCCAATAGAATGCTGGAGTTGCAGGAAAAACGGTCACATGGCACGTGACTGCACAAATGAACAAAGACATTTATGACTAGGCCAAAATCAAATCAGATTTCCATGTAATGAAGTGGGAACCTGGCTGCCAGGATTAAAGAGAAATTAGCTTAAATATACAGGAGATATTTGTGTTAAAAGGATAAAGTAAGATAAATAAACACTTAAGTTAAAATTTGCGAAATAAATGGAAAAGAATTACAAATAGCTTCTAAAAGTGAAATAGAGAATAAATCAGAAAAGTAAGACGAACAAAAAGGTGTGTTAGTGGGATCGATGTGTGTTTTATATGTTGTGCATCATCCTTTTGTGCTGGTGTGTATATGAGTGTTTGTGTGATGTGTGTTTGATGAAAGAAATCAGTAATGGAGAATGTTCAGGAGGCGGTTGAGCGATAATAAGGAAATTAAGGAGTGGACGATGGTGTGTTTAAGTTGGTTAGAGAAACTATGATGAAACAATATCAGCACGGCCTCGCTTGAAGGCCGTAGCTGAGGGTGTGGACAAATGAGACAACAAATGATGTGTAGAACAGTGGTCCCCAACCTTTTTTGCGCCACGGACCGGTGACATGTCAGAAATATTTTCGCGGACCGGCATTTATATAAATAAATAATACATTTATATAAATAAATAAATAATACATTTATAATAAATATATAAATAATACATTTATAATAAATATATAAATACAATGAAATAAATTGATACGACTGACATAAAAATGATAATGACAAAAATAAAACTCACCATTACGTTGAATTAGTGGGAGCACTGAGTTTTTTTCTCAGAAACGAGCCGGTCCCATCTAGACGCAATCGAAGACAATGACACCCGAAGTGATTAAGGTTTGTCTTTTATTGCAGGATGCTTGGTCTCCATGTGTTGAAGCAGTTTTGAATGCTTCATTGCCTGGTTAGTTAGCCTGTCGCCACATATTAGCTTTGCGGGCTCGACTGGGGAAACATGTCACGTGACCGGGAAAATGGCTGCGGGCGGGGCAGGGACAGTGTGATTTTCTCAGAGAGTGATGCTTAAGGAAGATGTGACATTTGGATGAAGGATAAAAGGCACTGATGAGATAAAAAAATAAAATAAAAGGTTATAATCAAAACGTCAAAATAGAGGATGACGTTTGCGCAGCGTTGTGTGTTGGTATTGTTTGTAAGCTGTGTCTCTGCTGTAAGTTTTTGTGTTGTCTGTGTGCTGTCAGTGTTATGTGTTAAAAGGATGAAATTGGCTAATGTAGGTGCACAAAAGAATTGATTTGCACCGCAAAACAAAAGCAATTTTGAAAAAATAAGAATAGAAGAAAGGCAAGCAATTTTTTGTGGGCAGAAACTGGTCCACACTGCATTAATGCCTAGCCCTGATGAAACAAAATTTGAGAGATGGAAATAACTTGCTTTCTGGAATTGGACGAAGCAAAATTATTAAATAACAACATTTCAAAGCTAAATTTAGATGAAATAGACGATTGGTTGTGTCAAGACTACACAAGTTTTTACATTTGAGAATAAGAGAGTGATTGAGTTAGTTAAAGTTAAGAAACAACAATTGACTATTATATTAATTTACTGGCGGTTATTTTGTTGGTTTTTATCTTTTATCTTGATTGGTTTGACACCTTGAGGGAGGATAGATTAGGATGTGGAACACGAGTTGAGACAACCAGTTACACATGCAGAACATGTGCACTGGGACACTGAAAATCATTTTAAAAGGGGTGTCAAATTAAATGATGATGAAATAATATGTAGTAATACAACACTTTACTACATATACATTCTCTAAATCATACAATTGAGTAAAATAAAACGTAAATTTAAGTTTTATTCAAATTTCTAAGATTCTTGTGATAAACGATGGGAAAATGATTGAAAAGTAACCACAGAAACTACAAGAAAGTGAAAATGTCTAATCATTTGCTAGCTGAGTCGCTCCACATTCGGGGAGTGTTGGAATAATTTAAGTAAAGCCTTGTCATTTACGAGTTTATGGCTTTCCTTTTATCTACGTTCTTCCTCTTTAGTGACAGGGATGTCTTTTGATCCCCGTCAGCCATATGTATCCTTCCTGTCCTTATGTTATCTGTGTGTTTTTGTTCCTGTAAGAGGCCTTCACTAACAATGAGCAGAGCTTATTTGCATAGGCGAAATGTTCTTATTTGGTTGAAAGAAACTCCATTCCTTTTAGTTAACTGTAGGTTTGGTTCATAGATTGTTGTTGATCAGAACTGTTTTTCTTTGTTAAGTGTTAAACACAGTTTGAAGTGGTTGCGTACAAGTTATCCCATATTTACTCAAGTCTTGTTCAAGTGTTTAGGACAAGTCACTCATTGTTATTGCGTGTTAATTTACTAAGTAGATAAAGTCTAGCCAAGGTTTAGTTGCATTGTTCCACAGGAAAGCGGCAATTGAAGTTATCTGATCTCACTCGCGGACTACTCGGCCAACAACTGGAGAAGAACAGATGGAAAAACTCTGCGGGGGTCACGGGCCGACAATGAAGTGCCAATTCACATCACACTACATTCCTTAGCTAATCAACGTTGCTACAGACACAATCTTCCCTCCCTTTAGTGTAGCAACGCCTCTGTAACCAGGGCAACCAAAACATTAAATAGAGGAGCACGTGGAGGGAGAACTCTGAATTGATGGAGATTGTAACCGAGTTTCCTCTCTCTATCGTTCTCCTCGGGAGTAAACCTGTTCTGGTTCTTTTCTCCTCTTCCTTCCAGCGTGTGGTTAAATGTCTGATGGTATTTAGACCTGACAGGGAGGCCATCCATTTACTTGCTAAGCTAGTTGTGGAAACAGTCCAATTGCCACAAAAAGTAGCTATATGCACGTGTGCAGTGCACACACACGAGACTGATAAGGTGTCAAGAGTTAACAAGCTTGCGGACAGAACCCCAAAACAAAAGCGCAGAAGACACTTCAAATTTTATACACGCAAGAAGCAGATTAAATCACTGACACATTTTTAAAGATGTGCAGCGACAAAGTCCATAGACTGAAATTCAATCATGGACAAAAAGAGGGGCAAAAGTAGAGAATGGCATCTATAAATGACCAGAAGACAGACCTATCCTACCAAAGAACCTATACAAATGGGCAGCAATATTGAGCCATAGTGCGTGTCACATGGCTCAAGAGGAGGGATAGTGGGGCAGGTCAGTCAGCTTTATACAACATACGGATTTGATTCATATTCAAAACATTTTCAAAACAAAAAAACATTTTGTAGAGCTTGTTTAACATGCGCTAAACACAATCCACAGGGTTATACTGCCTGGTCATAAAAGATGCATTCTCAAAATGGTTTGAATTGGTTTCAACAAAAACACTGAATGCCTTAACAGTGGCAAACACGTTATGTAAAGAAATAATACCAGGATATGGGATTTCAGAGATAAATTCTCATGATAATGGGGGCACTTTGTAAATCAAGTAATGAGGAGAATAAGCACAATGTTCCATAAAGACTTAAATTAAAAATCATTGTGCACACCATCGCTGAAGTGCAGGATTAGTATAAAGTGTGAAGAAGTGCATGGAAGAAACTGGAAGATAATGGACAAAATGTTTAGACCTGGTCAAACTGTACATAAATATGACAAGTACTGTGCGTTTAACCCCGTATGAAAAATTGTTTGGGCGACAATATAGATTACCATGTTTTAAAACCAAGTGGGAAACTAAGGATGATTCAAATTTGGCATTTACATTTTAGATTTATAATTAATATTTTAAAGGCAAAAAGAATAAAGCACATTCTCATTAAGAGCATTGAAAATGAAACACTGGTGTTCTTCTCAGGGGGAAGGGCCACATTGAATATTGATAATTACATCAACTGCCAATAAAATAGCAGAAAGGTCAGTTGAGATGGTCCTAGCAAATTACAAAAGGGTAATTTCTTTTGAGGTAACGTTCAATCGGAAAAAGTGACCCAAAGGAAGCCTTACCTCTTAGAGAAATGCCGGGAACAAGAAAATGGAACAATGACGTTATTGCATTTTGGGTGGCTATCTTTGTTGCCATTTTGTTAACTTCAGCAATATGGTATTTGTGGGAACTAAGTCATAATGAGTAGGGGAGAGATGAGTGAACAACTTATATTGATCACTCCCTCAAAATTATGCTGCATTGTAGCAATTTAAAAGATCAATTTGATCTTTGCAGGGTGATCTGCTGTGTCGGATCTGGACTGCCATGAAAGTATGATGTTTATATGTGTACTTTGTCAACAACTGCTGTAGATGTTAAAGAATGGGATGAATACATCTAAAATGAATGTGGATAATTTTTTTCAGGTAACTGAAAAAGGAAACAATTGATTGCTAATGGCAAAACAAGCTGTAAAGACAAACAAAAATGTCATATGTCATATGTATGGTTTTGCAACCATTGCTTTCAGAGAATGTAGTCAAGCGAAATTGTATATGCATCAACATGCCAAGATCTGGAAAAAAAAAAAAAAAACTTGGTAAAAACCAAAATATTTTTAAATTTGAGAGGCGACGATGATCTGACCGAAATTGATGCAATTGGAGTCCCTAGAGGAGTTCCTGATCAATAAGAAATAATTGACCAAATTGCAGCGCGACGGGAGTCCTCCATTTGCTGTTGGTCAGCGGTGAACAAGAACATAGACAGAATACATTACATCCACTACAATGTGAAGAAATTGGGCAATTGGACACAAGCGGGGCTTGAGGCAGTGCATGAACAGCTAGCCACAACCTCCCTAATGGCATTCCAGAACCGTATTGCTCTTGATATGTTGTTGTCTGAGAAAGGAGGGGTCTCTGCAATGTTCGAAGAACAATGCTGCACCTTCATCCCCAACAACACCGCTCCTGATGGGAGCCTGACGAGGGCGATTGCAGGCCTGCAATCCCTCAATGCTAGAATGAAAGAGCACTCTGGTGTGGACACACCAGTGTGGGACAAATGGATGGATGTTTTGGGGAAGTATAAAGCCCTTGTGTCCTCGATTTTGATATCAGTTGCAGTATTTGCTGTTATACTCACCTTGTGTGGATGTTGTTGTGTTCCTTGCCTGCGTGCTCTGTTTAACCGTCTCATCACTACAGCAATATCGCCCATGGAGGACAAGATGGCTCAGATGTATCTAATGTCTGAGCGACAAGATGATGATGATGATGATAATGATGTTGATGACGGGATTCGTGCACTGACGTTAGAAGACTTTTTCCCCGATCCATGCGATTCTGAATGATGACGACGCGACATTTATCTTTTGAGTGTAAACATATTTGTTTTCATAAATGTGATCCGACAACTGAAAATCGAGAGAAGTGGTTGTTTACGGTGATGTGGGGATTTGAGCAAATGTGTGATAAACAGGAGGGAATTGTTAGAATAATTAGTTTTGCTGAAGCGCTGGTCGTGTCATGTCTCGTCCCCAGTTTTGCTGTGTGTAGGTTGCCATGGTTTCTGTTCGCACCGCCCCTCCCTTCCTGTGTGCCCATGATTAGTGTAATCATGCTCACCTGCCTCTTGTTGCCTGTGTTGTATTTAAGTTCTGTTTGTGTACCACTCGCTGTCGGAGCATTGTGCATGCTGTTGCTGCTGTCATGGAATGCCACGCTGTCCGTTTTGTCTCACGTTGCTGTTTGGTTCCTGTTATTGATTTTGCCAGTAAGTTATGTTAGTTGCCGAGTATGTCTTTTGAGTTCCTGCAATAAACCCTGGTCCAAGCTGCATTTGGTCGCCCTGCTCCACCATCCACACTCCGTCCGTGACAGGTCGGCCTGAAGCCGGAGGTCACATATCTTCGCTCAAGCCAACATATCTGCCAGCCAGCCTTGGGGAGTCCTTATACTCTCTTCCTTGTCTTATCTGTGAGAGGCCCTCACTAGTTATGAACAGAACACCTTTGTTCTTTGTTAGTTCAAGAGAAGTCCTTTCTCTTTTGATTGTTTTTGTCCAAGACAGTTTTTTAGTTATCCCATATTTACTCAATGTTTGTTTAAGTAGACTTCATGCAAGTTATCTCACATCTACTTAACGTTTATTGGAGTGTATGAACAAGAGGGACACAGCATCCAGGTTTGAAGATTGCAGCCGGCAACGAGGCTGCCAACCATCTAAGAACAGACTCTGCATTCCTGGGGTCACGGATCGGCCAAGGCCATGCGGCCTCGCACCACACAACATTATTAGCTAGCTGAACAGCGTTGCTACACTCACACTCTCCCCTCCCTTAAGTGTAGCAACGCCTCTTGTAACCAGGGCAACCCAATATAAAAAGAGTTGGTGGAGGACTGTGAACTGGGCCCTCTACCTAATTCTCCTCGCGAGCAAAAGAATACTGGTTGTCTTCTCCTCTTTGTTTCCAGTGTGTAAATAAATGTCTGATGGTATTTAGACCTGACAGAAGTCATTTCACTTTTAATTTCAGTAGTTTTGTATCATTTTGTACCAAAATCTCTGCATTTTTATAGTTATGTTAAAATCAAAAACGAGTTGCTTGGAGGAGGCAACTTCCTGCCTTGCCTCCTCTGAGGATTGCGTAATCACACGGCTGCCCATGCTGACAGGCTATGCAGTTAGCCTGAACTGCTGTCTGTCTCTATATCACTGTGTTCAAACACTCTGGCTATATTAACTAATTTCCGTAGTTAAGCTGATGTATATAATACCTAGTGTTTTTTGTAATCTGTCTGTAATGTTGTGTTTCTTTAGATCAGTCCTTCTCAAATAGTGGGGCGCGTATGCGTGCATTACCAAGGGGGGCGCGTGTGACACCAGGGAACATTCTTTTCTTTTGGCTGTACTAGATTAAAGGGTAATTAGGCTTCCACTGCAGTAGGTGGGAGTGGCGGTATCACTGTAAGAGTGTGCGAAAGGAGTATTTGCTCTATAGTGTAGAGTGCAGGGAACATACGCACACATAGCACAGAGCAGGCAATAACAAGTGCAGTTAGACACCATGGAAAAATAATTAACAGGGTTGAAAAGAACGGCCGAGAGAGACAGAGATAAGAGAATTGAGAGTCACACAAAAGCTAAGACAAACAAGCAGGGCTGTGGACTCGCACCGAGTCCGAGTCCAGCCTCTTGGCCATGAGTCCGAGTCCGAGTCCGGCTGTCCATTTTACTGTTAATTCATGTGACTGCTTAGTCTTTATTCAAGCCTAATTTAGATCAAAATCTAAATAATTACAACAGTTTTGTGATGGCTTTGTCTTTAAAAAACATATAAACGAATACAATAAACAGATACTTTCAAGTTTTAATCATAATTTACACCATTATAGCTCAGACATTTATCTAAACACAAATAATTAGTGACGACCCCTTATTTGGAAAGCGAAAAACCCATGTCGTACGGCGTCAGCACTATGTTGTTTTCAATAAAAACATGAAGAACTCACGTTTGCGTCAGTCAATTGTAATTTTTATAAAGGATTATTCTCATTTGATGCCATCCGCGTTCTGCCATTGAAGCGGGGTGCATTCAAAGACCAGTCGAACAGACGGAACACTCATTCACTTCACCAAAACGCAACAATATAATTATGTGAGCTCTTTGCATAAACCTCGATGCAAAGAAACTCCTCTTTTTGGGTACAGGCTACAAGGAGTATATATTACAAAGGAGACTTTAGACTTAATTGTGATCATCATTCATCCATCCACCCATTTTATTTTATTACTCAGGTATTTTCAAAGCAAATTAATATTGTTGCATTTATTAATTTGCTTTAACATGACAGCGCAATATAATTAAAAGCTGACACGATAGCAATGTCAAACGTGTTCATTTAAGAAAAAAACACACACGTTTTGTGATCAAATCTTTCATAACGAGAATGATTTGAGTGAATTGATTTTACAATTTTTATCCCCCCTCCCCACCATCTGTCACTTTGCTTGGGACAAAAGGAGCCTTCAGAACTGAAATCTTGTCTCAATTATTCATTCAAATCAATTCACTCAAATCATTCTCGTTATGAAAGATTTGATCACAAAATGTTTCCGTCTGTATGACTGGTTTTTGAATGCACCCCGCTTCAATGGCAGAACGCGGATGAATTTAAAGACATCAAATGAGAATAATCCTTTGTAAAAATTAAAATTGACTGACGCAAACGTGAGTTCTTCATGTTTTTATTGAAAACAACATAGTGCTGACGCCGTACGACGCCGTACGACATCGGTTTTTCGCTATAATTCGGTATAATTCGACGTAGTCCAAACTCACCCAAAGTTAAGGTTTCATGGGAATATTATTGTCATAATTGTCTGGACCATATATGATAATTGCTTAATGGTAGTTATTGATAGATCTTGAAGATGTCAAGTTATAGGTGCATATTAAAGATTAAAAGATTAAAGTCCCAATGATCGTCACACACACACCTGGGTGTGGTGAAATTTGTCCTCTGCATTTAACCCATCCCCGTGTGATTTTAATCCATCCCCTGGGGGAGAGGGGAGCAGTGAGCAGCAGCGGTGCCGCGCTCGGGAATCAGTTGGTGATCTAACCCCCCAATTCCAACCCTTAATGCTGAGTGCCAAGCAGGGAGGCAATGGGTCCCATTTTTATAGTCTTTGGTATGACCCGGCCAGGGTTTGAACCCACAACCTTCCGGTCTCAGGGCGGACACTCTACCACTATGCCACTGAGCCGGTTCACGTTCATTGTAAGAGGAGAAGAGATGTTGTGTATTTTGGGCTAACTCAAATTCCGTAGTAGAAAACCCCCGGAAGTGGGATGGGCGCATTCTGTGTTGTTGTGGTACGCCCTGTGAACGCACTGTGAGTAAGGAATAAAGCAGTTATCATTCACGTCGTTGTCCGACCTATTCTTGCTATCTAAGAACCTGGAAAATAGTAAGGATATAACATATATCACGGGTCATTACGACGAGTTTGGTGGAGTTTTTACTGCTTCTTCCAACTCCTACCGCGCTGACTGTAACCTGACACTCTCTGGCTGCGTCTTGCCTCTTTTTTTTATTGTCGGACTCGGTGGACTCGGTCAAAATCAGCACTGAGTCCGAGTCCAGCAAAAATGACAGAGTCCGACCGAGTCCGAGTCCCCGAGTCCGAACCGAGTCCACAGCCTTGCAAAGAAGTATGACAAAGCGAACGTAGCGCTCGGCTTCAATGCGACTACGATGGGAGACAATGTCTAGTCGGAACTTTTCTGCCTTGCACACCAGCTCGGGCTCCTTCCCTGCCAGAGAGGTGACATTCCATGTCCCAAGAGCCAGCTTCTGCAGCCGGGGATCGGACCGCCAAGGTCCCCACCTTTGGCCACCGTCCCCACCTTTGGCCACCGTCCAGCTCACTTAGCACCCGACTCCTTTGGCCCCTCCCACAGGTGGTGAGCCCATGGGAAGGGGGACCCACGTTTTCTTTTCGCGCTCTGCCCGGCCAGGCCCCATGGGCGTAGGTCCCGTCACTAGACGCTCACGTTTGAGCCCCAACTACAGGTTAGATGCAGCCCACTTTTGTTTTTTCAAGAATAGGGACACAAAATGGTTAGACTTCCTGTGGGCATCGTTTACGTATGTGACCCCTGTTTTAAACTGTTATAGGCAATGATAATCACTTTGGGTTGAAATTATTGGTGGGAAGCTGTTATTTGAGGTTCGCTCAGTCCTTATCCACAGTGATTAGTGATGTGAGGTGAACAACATGAGAGGGAACCAAAAACATTTAATGATAAAATATGTTCTACCTGCTCATTGGTAGTTCTGCCCCTTCCCACAAGAACAATGTGGAAACCAGTGAGACCAGCAACTGGAATGAAAAACAGGCCTGCAACACACATTACAGCCAGTCTGAAAAAGAACGTTAAGGAAAATATTGTCTATTTTTTAGGCTCTACGCAATCACAATGTTTGGGGTCAATCACAGATCAGAGAGCTTAAAGACCCATTACACAGGTATGTTTTTGTTGATTATGGCGGCGCAATATCGATAAAAGCCATAAAAGTTGCCTGAAGTTCACCACATTTCCCCCGAGTGCAAGTGTGCATTGTTGTTGAATATTGAGCTCTCACTCACCTGCAGTTGGACTGAATTACACCTAAATCTTGATTTTACGTGGATTTTTCTAGTTCTCAGTAACACTGTGACAGCATAAGCCGGACAGAGGGCCTGAACTAGATGCTCTCATTGCAGCAGTCCCACAATCAGAGAAGCTATTGGTTTTCCGGGACCTCAACGCCGGAGTGGGGACAGACTATCAGACCTGGGAGGGAATCATTGGGAAGCATGGCATTGGCAAATGCAACAGCAACGGTTTACTGCTGCTCAAGTCTTGTGCTGCGCATGACCTTGTCATCACCAACACAATATTCTGACTACCCACCTGCAACAAGACGTCATGGGTATGTGTTGTTGCATAATAGGCATGGTATTTCATATATTTTGTTGCATTTGTGTTTTATCTTGTTATTGGGTCAAGAGCGGTCTGAGTTGTGTGTGTGGTTTGATCGTTGTATTGATGTTGTATTTCTTAATGGCTCTTTGGATGCGTTTGGTGACTCCTCTGATATTTGGCAGTGTGACGATGGGCGGTTTGTTTTTGTTGAGTGTGTTTCTGACCTTCTGTTGTGTTTTTTGTGTGCCTGTTCTTTGGATATTGGCAGTTTCTGAGTGTGTTGTGTACGTGTGTTTTCTCTTTCCTGTCCTGTTTGTCTGTGACTATGATGGCTCGTTTGTACAATGTTATGACTAGTGACAGTTTGTGTTCTTTGGGGTGCTCTCATGTCCATAAGAGATATTGATCCACGTAGGTGGGTTTCCTGTGTATTTAAAGTATGATACTGCCGTCTGTCTATGGTGAATTTATAGGGCCAAAAAGCCTTGTTCATTGTTTTTTTCTTCCTCCTCTGTGAATTTGATGCTGCCTGTGTGGTCTATGGCAGTGGTCCCCAACCCCCGGGCCGCAGACCAGTACCAGTCCGTGGCTCATTTGGTACCGGACCACATAAAAAAAGAATAAATACCTTGCATTATTTTACACCTCTGTGACATGTACATGGGCGAAGATCTGGTCACCAGACTCATTTTATGTTGTAAGTACAATGTTATGAGGATGCTGCAAGTAAAGTCAGAGACTACACAGTGGGTTCAGATTTATTATTATATTGTACTGTGGTGTTTGCATGCAAAATTGCCCTGTGGAACTCAGGGTTGAAAGGTGTCTTGGGATGGTGGTGTTGATGTTGTAACGCACTTCCGTTGTTCTGCGATATGATTAGCTGCAAAGACAGTACAATGACGTTTAGGATTGTGGTTGGTCTGTTTTGCGTAAATGATAATGTCGTTGAAACATGGACGATTTTTGCAAAGAAAACGTCCATACACAATGTGCAGTCTGTGATTATTTGATTTACAAATGCTTTTGACATTTGATTCTGATTTTCTAGAATTGTTTTTAGAAGTTTTATTCACAAAAATCGTGACGTCATCAAATACCAGTCCATGAAAATATTGTCTGACAGTAATCCAATCCATCCATCCATCCATCCATCCATCTTCTTCCGCTTATCCGGGGTCGGGTCGCGGGGGCAGCAGCTTCAGGAGGGACTCCCAGACTTCCCTCTCCCCAGCCACTTCATCTAGCTCATCCCGGGGGATCCCAAGGCGTTCCCAGGCCAGCTGAGAGACATAGTATCTCCAGCGCGTCCTGGGTCGTCCCCGGGGTCTCCTACCGGTGGGACATGCCCGGAACACCTCCCCAGGGAGGCGTCCAGGAGGCATCCTGCTGAGATGCCCGAGCCACCTCATCCGGCTCCTC
The DNA here is from genome assembly GCF_033458585.1 of Syngnathus typhle. Taxonomy (NCBI): domain Eukaryota; kingdom Metazoa; phylum Chordata; class Actinopteri; order Syngnathiformes; family Syngnathidae; genus Syngnathus; species Syngnathus typhle. The sequence continues at coordinate 22,906,527 of NC_083740.1, forward strand.
TCAATGTGGAGGAGTAGCGACTCTACTCCGAGTTTCTCCCGGATGACCGAACTTCTCACCCTATATCTAAGGGAGAGCCCGGACATCCTGCGGAGAAAACTCATTTCGGCCGCTTGTATCCGGGATCTCGTTCTTTCGGTCACGACCCATAGCTCGTGACCATAGGTGAGGGTAGGAGCGTAAATCAACCGGTAAATTGAGAGCTTTGCCTTTTGGCTCAGCTCTCACTTTACCACAACGGACCGGTACAGAGTCCGCATTACTGCCGATGCTGCACCGATCCGCCTGTCGATCTTGCGCTCCATCCTCCCCTCACTCGTGAACAAGACCCCAAGATACTTAAACTCTTCCACTTGGGGAAGGATCTCATCCCCGATCTGGAGAGGGCATTCCACCCTTTTCCGATCGAGGACCATGGACTCGGACTTGGAGGTGCTGACCCTCATCCCAACCGCTTCACACTCGGCTGCGAACCGCTCCAGTGAAAGCTGGAGATCACGGCCTGAAGAAGCCAACAGCACCACGTCGTCTGCAAAAAGCAGAGACGCGATGCTGAGGTCCCCAAACCGGACACCCTCAACGCCTTGGCTGCGCCTAGAAATTCTGTCCATAAAAATTATAAACAGAATCGGTGACAAAGGGCAGCCTTGGCGGAGTCCAACCCTCACTGGGAACGAATCCGACTTACTGCTGGAAATGCGGACCAAACTCTGGCATCGGTGATACAGGGACCGAACCGCCCTTATCAGTTGGCTCGGTACCTCGTACTCCCGAAGCACCCCCCACAGGACCTCCCAAGGGACATGGTCGAACGCCTTCTCCAAGTCCACAAAACACATGTGGACTGGTTGGGCGAACTCCCATGCACCCTCGAGGATCCTGCTGAGGGTGAAGAGCTGGTCCACTGTTCCACGGCCAGGACGAAAGCCACACTGTTCCTCCTGAATCCGAGGTTCGACCTCCCGACGGACCATCCTCTCCAGCACCCCTGAATAGACCTTACCAGGGAAGCTGAGGAATGTAATTCTCCTGTAATTGGAACACACTCCGGTCCCCCTTCTTAAAGAGGGGAACCACCACCCCAGTCTGCCAATCCAGAGGCACTGTCCCCAATGTCCACGCGATGCTGTAGAGACGTGTCAGCCATGACAGCCCCACAACATCCAGCACAACTACCTCAGTGACTTCAACCCCAGAGATTGGAGAGTCCACCTCAGAGTCCCCAGGCCCTGCCTCCACAATGAAAGACGTGTCGGTGAAATTGAGGAGGTCTTCGAAGTATTCTCCCCACCGACACACGACGTCCCGAGTCGAGGTCAGCAGCACGCGATCTCCTATGTAAACAGTGTTGACGTTGCACTGCTTCCCCCTCCTGAGACGCCGGATGGTGGACCAGAATTTCCTCGAAGCCGTCCGGAAGTCATTCTCAATGGCCTCGCCAAACTCCTCCCACGCCCGGGTTTTTGCCTCAGCAACCGCCAAAGCCGCGTTCCGCTTGGCCATCCGGTACCTGTCAGCTGCCTCGGGAGTCCCGCAGGCCAAAACGGCCCGATAGGACTCCTTCTTCAGCTTGACGGCATCCCTTACCGCCGGTGTCCACCAGCGGGTTCGGGGATTGCCACCACAACAGGCACCAATGACCTTACGGCCACAGCTCCGGTCGGCCGCCTCAACAATGGAGGCGCAAAACAAGGTCCACTCGGACTAAATGTCCCCGCCTCCCCCGGGACGTGGGAAAAGTTCTGCCGGAGGTGGGAGTTGAAGCTCTTCCTGACAGGGGATTCCGCCAGACGTTCCAAGCAGACCCTCACAGAACGTTTGGGTCTGCCAGGTCGGACCGGCATCTTCCCCCACCATCGGAGCCAACCCACCACCAGGTGGTGATCAGTTGACAGCTCCGTCTCTCTCTTCACCCGAGTGTCCAAAACATGCGGTCGCAAATCCAATGACACGACTACAAAGTCGATCATCGAACTGCGGCCTAGGGTGTCCTGGTGCCAAGTGCACACATGGACACCCTTATGTTTGAACATGGTGTTCATTATAGAAAATCCGTGTAGAGCACAGAAGTCCAATAATAGAACACCGCTCGGGTTCAGATCGGGGGGGGCGTTCCTCTCAATCACGCCCTTCCAGGTCTCACTGTCATTGCCCACGTGAGCATTGAAGTCACCCAGTAGAATGATGGAGTCCCCAGAAGGAGCGCTCTCCAGCACTTCCTCCAGGGACCCCAAGAAGGGTGGGTGCTCTGAGCTGCCGCTTGATGCATAGGCACAAACAACAGTCAGGACCCGTCCCCCCACCTGAAGGCGGAGGGAGGCTACCCTCTCGTTCACCGGGGTGAACCCCAATGTGCAGGCGCCCAGCCGGGGGGCAATAAGTATACCTACACCTGCTCGACGCCTCTCACCGTGGGCAACTCCAGAGTGGAAGAGAGTCCAGCCCCTCTCGAGAGGGCTTGTACCGGAACCCAAGCTGTGCGTGGAGGCAAGTCCGACTATATCTAGTCGGAACTTTTCTCCCTCGCACACCAGCTCGGGCTCCTTTCCAGCCAGAGAGGTGACATTCCATATCCCAAGAGCCAGCTTCTGCAGCCGGGGATCAGACCGCCAAGGTCCCTACCTTTGGCCGCCGCCCAGCTTGCAATGCACCCGACCCCTTTGGCCCCTCCTACAGGTGGTGAGCCCATGGGAAGAATCCAATCCGTGGTGCTAAATATTTGGGGACCACTGGACTGGTCTATGGTGTTGAGGTAGTCTGTGAGCTGTTGTGTGTATCCGTTTTAAATTTTTTCTAGAATGTCGCCAACGTACCTTTTTCCAAAATTATATGCTGCAATCCTCTGGTGCTGTGGCTATGGCTTGTTGTTCCAGATGCTCCAAGAAAAAAAACACTCATTCCTTCAGTCTGTTTGTATATGGTGTTGTTATATTGAAAATAAGTGGATGTGGCGACGAATCTGAGTAGTGACATGATGTCTTCAACTGTGAGTTTGGTTCGTTTCCGGAGTGAATTGCACTTACTGAGTCTACTGTGTACGATGTTGAGTGTGGCTTCGACTGGGGGTTTTGAGAACTATGACTATTTTGTCCTGTCTTATATTGATTTGTTGTATGTCTTTTGTCAGTTATTGTGAGTTTCTGCAGTGCTGTTCAGTGAGTCCGCGACGGGGTTTTATGATTTCTGCAAGTGATTTCGGAGAGGTTGTATGTGATGGATCCTTTGCTGTCGACAATGGGGCAGAGTTGTGTATCGGATTTGTGTATTGAAGAGCGATCCAGGGCGCTTGCTTATCGCACTGAGTTGGCTCATATGTTGAGCACTTGTTTTGTGAAATAAAGAGCCGGTTGCAAAACCCACGTCTTGCCTAGTACTTTGGTAACGCTACAATATAGTTATATACGGAATTATTGGATCCGCAACTGACGACGAGGCTTACGTCAGCGGCGCTCGTAGATCCGAAGTCAACAGCTGTTTTTTTTTGTTTTTTTTAAAGTGACACAGGAGATGAAGATTCCGATGGATTTAATGATTTGGAGTAACACGGATGGCTCGTTAAAATTGTTGTTTATATTACATTTATTTGATATATCTAGTCTGACGTCAACGTCGCACGTAGATTCAGAGTCAACAGCTGTTTTTTTTTGTTTTTTTTTTAAGTGACACAAGACAAGTCAAGTCAAGTTTATTTGTATAGCCCTAAATCACAAGCAGTCTCAAAGGGCTTCACATAGACAAAGAATTGACAATTGTTCTCAAAGCATCCCCTGATCTTAAAACGAAAATTCCGATGGATTAGATTAGATTAGATGAGATTAGATTCAAATGTATTGTCATTGTACAGCACAAATACAGTACAGCGAAATGAACTTTGACATCCAACCAGAAGTGCAAAAAGCAGTAAAGTGCAGAGTAAAGAGTAATACTGAGCAGTAAGTACAGTGCAATCACGTAAATATGAGGTGTGTTCTACTATGCGGGATAATATACATGAGGGATGAGAACGGATTAAAGATTAAAGATTAAAGTCCCAATGATCGTCAAACACACACCTGGGTGTGGTGAAATTTGCCCTCTGCATTTAACCCATCCCCGTGCGATTTTAATCCATCCCCTGGGGGAGAGGGGAGCAGTGAGCAGCAGCGGTGCCGCGTTTGGGAATCAGTTGGTGATCTAACCTCCCAATTCCAACCCTTAATGCTGAGTGCCAAGCAGGGAGGGAATGGGTCCCATTTTTACAGCCTTTGGTATGACCCGGCCGGGGTTTGAACCCACAACCTTCCAGTCTCAGGGCGGACACTCTTCCACTAGGCCACTGAGCTGGATATGACTAGCTAAGTATGTACAATAAGGTGCAGTAGAACAGACATTTGCAGGCGGTACTAGAATGCTAATTATAAATATAGGGTTATAAATATGCAACAGTGTCATTATAACCAGATATAAACAGATATGTACAAGCGGAGTAAGGGTGATGAATAAATATATAGGATAGGAATGCAGTAATAATATGCAGATATGGACAGTATATGCAGGTAATACAGAATAGGGGGGGTGAAGGGGGGATGTCTCTGGGGCGGGGGATGACTAAGTGATCAGAGTCCCTGTGCGAGGGGATGGGGGGTAACTGGGGTGTGGGGTTGTTGTGCTGCAGGGTTCAGAGTGATGCGATTTCAGGGGGATGACAGAGGTGTTGTGCTGCGGAGTTCAGTGCGATGACGGCAGAGGGGAAAAAGCTTTTCCTCAGTCTACTTGTCTTTACCCGTAGAGTCCGGTATCGCTTCCTAGAAGGAAGAAGAGCAAACAGTCTGCGGTTGGGATGGTAGAAGTCTTTTGATGATGCTGCGTGCCTTCTTCAGGCACCCATTTTTGGTAAATCGACTCGATGGAAGGAAGGGATATGCCGATAATGCGTTGGGCCAGCTTCACCACCCTTTGCAGTGACTTCCGGTCCGCGGCTGTGCAGTTGCCGTACCAGACCGTGACACCGTTGGTTAAGATACTCTCTATAGTACACCGGTAGAAGTTCACCAGGATTCGAGGAGATACGTAGGTGGGATTTCCTCAGTCTCCTCAAGAAGAAGAGAAGCTTGTGGGCCTTGCTGACCAGTGACGAGGTATTGAGGGACCAGGAGAGGTCATCGGAGATCTGGACACCCAGGAATTTGAAGCTGGCGACCCGCTCAACCTCCGTCCCGTTGATATGGATGGGGGCATTCGTGTCAGCCTCAGTCTTTCTGAAGTCAACGATGAGCTCCTTGGTTTTCTTGGTGTTGAGGGCCAGGTTGTTGTTGGCACACCACGTCGTCAAGTGCTGTACGTCTGCCCTGTAGGCCGTTTCATCGTTGTTTTTGATGAGGCCTACCACCATTGTGTTGTCTGCAAACTTGAGGATGGTGTTAGAGCCATGCACAGGAGTGCAGTCGTAGGTGTAGAGGGAGTAGAAGAGTGGGCTCAGCACGCAACCCTGTGGGATGCCGGTGCTCAGGGTTAGCGTGGGGGAGGCCATCTAACCTAACGGACTGGGGTCTGTTGGTTAGGAAGTCAAGTATCCAGTTGATGACAGAGGGGTTGATGTTGAGGTCCTTGCTCACCACAAGGTTGCCAAGTTTGGTGATGCGTTTGGAGGGGATGATGGTGTTGAATGCAGAGCTGAAGTCGATGAACAGCATCCGCACATGGGTGTTGCTCTCGTCCAGGTGGGAGAGAGCTGCATGTAGTGCAGAGGAGATGGCGTCATCCGTGCTCCTGTTTGCACGGTAGGCAAATTGGTGTTTGTCCAGAGAAGGTGAGAGCCCAGATTTGACGTGACCCAGGAGTAGCCTCTTGAGGCACTTTATGAAGTGGGAGACGATGCAACTGGGCGGTAATTGTTGAGGCCCTTCGCAGAGGAGTGTTTAGGCAACGGCACAATGGAGGTGGTCTTGAAGCACAACGGGACAGTTGCCTGGGCCAGAGACAGGTTGAAGATGTCGGTGCAGACCTCCGTCAGCTGCGCAGCACAGTTCCTGAGCACCCGGCATGGCGGGAATGCCATCAGGGCCAGCTGCTTTGCGTGCATTTGTCCTTTTCAGTGCCGCGCACACTTCAGTGGGTGAGAGAGTGAGGGGTTGGTGATCAGCGAGGAGAGCAATCCTGGTGGCCGTCTCCTGATTGTTTCTGTCGAAGTGGGCTTAATGATGGTTGAGTTTGTCAGGGGAGGGGTTGGTTGCAGTGGGGGGGTTGATGGAGGGTTTATAGTCCGAGATGGCCCGGATGCCGTGCCACACGCGCCGGGGATCGTTGTTGTTGAAATGATCCTCCACTTTTAGCTTGTGGGTGTGCTTGGCCTGTTTTATTGCTTTGTTCAGGGAAGCCCTGGCTGAGCAGTAGGCCTGGTTGTCCCCAGATCTGAAAGCAGTGTCACGTGCCTTAAGGTGTAGACGGACCTCGCTGTTCATCCACCGCTTCTGATTGGGAAATGTGGTAATCCGTTTGGTGGTGGTGACACTGTTAATGATGGAGTTGATGTGATCCACAACAGAGGAGGCGTAGGAGTCAATATCAATGATGGAGTCCCTGGTGGCCTGGGTGGCAGACCTCTTCCACTCTGTGTCCTGCAGCCGTTGCCCCATCTCACCGTCAACACCCTCTGGCCAGATCTTAACAGACCTAGCAGAGGGCTTCACATTGATGATGGGGGTGTATCTGGGCCAGAGGAACAAAGAGAGGTGGTCTGATTGTCCCAGGTGGGGGAGTTAAAAGACCTTGTATGCATCCTTGATGTGAGAGTAAACATGGTCTAATACAGGGGTGGGCAAAATACGGCCCGCGTGCCACATCCGGCCCACGGGACCTTTTAATCCGGCCCGCCAACCCTGAATAGATTGTATTATTAAACATTATTTCTGGTCGTATTGCCTGCAATGACTGCGTTTGCCCAGTAGATGGGGAAGCACTCGCCTGCGCATTTACTACCGGAAGCCGTGTCAGAAAGCTCGGTGCGCACTCACAAGTGCGTGTACGTACTCAGTAGTACGGACATGGCGCACTCGCGCTCTATTTGTATCAGTCCCGAATTTAGAGCGTGGGCTGTGACGACAGCATTCTAGTTATTCGCGCGCTGAGCTTTCAGATGCAGTTTTGCGCTAAAGCCACCCACAAACCTTCCCCTGGAATACTTCCATTAAAATGAGTCGCCCAAGGAAAAGCAAGGTGGACACAGTGCCGAGTGTTTAAAAAAGAGTGGCCAATTTGGCTCGACGTACGCGACGTGACGTTCAGCCACATGAGCATCAACATCAACCCGTCACAGATCTAGGTAAACGGACCAACACGGATCTCTCCTAAGAATTGCCACAACAAATTGTACTCCAGACTATGATGCACTAGCAAAAAAGGGAGAACAACAACACTGTTCCCGCTGAAAAGTTCGATCTCACGCATTGGTACTACTTACCTATGTTTCCCTTCCATATCGATCCGTAGATTTACTCAAAACATTAGCAGAGCAGCCTATTTTGACATGAAATCGCCTCGCGCGTATAGCAACTATCGTTATAGCATTAGCCATCCGCAATTTCCCATGAGCCTCAGCTCGCAATCTCCCATGAGCCTCAGCAAAGTGTAAACAATCGCGTTTCTCAAACGATCTCCTATAAAATGATCAGAACTGACTAAAGTTCGATCTAACGCATTGGTACTACTTACCTATGTTTCCCTTCCATATCGATCCGTAGATTTACTCGAAACATAAACAGAGCAGCCTATTTTGACATGAAATAGCCTCGCGCGTATAGCAGCTATCGTTATAGCATTAGCCATCCGCAATTTCCCATGAGCCTCAGCTCGCAATCTCCCATGAGCCTCAGCAAAGTGTAAACAATCGCGTTTCTCAAACGATCTCCTATAAAATGATCAGAACTGACTAAAGTTCGATCTAACGCATTGGTACTACTTACTAGGGGTGTAAATCGCGGGTTTTGTCACGATACGATATAATATCGATACAAAGAACTACGATACGATATTTGCCGATATCTTAAAGCCTGCTGCGATTCATTCACGATATATCGCGATATAGTGCTCTACGATCATTTTTTTTTTTTTAATAAAAAATATAGAACAATATCCTGATTTATAACAATTCATACGCAAAATCAACAAGGTACTGCAAACTCTTTATTTAGGAAATTACAAGAGTATTGCAGTATACAAAGTGCTTATTTTAACACTGAACTTTGATGTCGTGTTTTTTCTTTAAATGTGCGGCGAGATTTGTGCTCCCTGAATATTTTATCACCGCATGGCAGGATTTACAAACTGCACGTGTCTTGTCGGTTGAGCCATCTTTTCTTTGGAATCCAAAGTGCTTGCAAACGAATGACTTGAAGCCTAAAGGTGAGCAAATTTCCTCGTCTTTTTGGACACTAGCCATAGCACCAGCCCAGGAGCAGCGTACTAGTTGTCGACTCCCCTTTCACGTGCCTGCTCTGCTCACAACACAACAACGCCGGGCGCACTGCTCCCGGAAAGAGGAACCAAGCAACAATGAACTGGATTTCAAAATAAAGTCGCGTCTAATGTCCGAGGTCAAACACGGCGATATAAATCGATGTTTACGTTTAGCATCGATGCCAATAAATCGTAGAGCATTATATCGATTAATCGATGTGTATCGATGTATCGTTACACCCCTACTACTTACCTGTGTTTCCCTTCCATATCGATCCGTAGATTTACTCGAAACATTAACAGAGCAGCTTATTTTTACATGAAATAGCCTCGCGCGTATAGCAGCTATTGTTATAGCATTAGCCATCCGCAATTTCCAATGAGCCTCAGCTCGCAATCTCCCATGAGCCTCAGCAAAGTGTAAACAATCGCGTTTCTCAAACGATCTCCTATAAAATGATCGGAAGTGACTAAAGTTCGATCTAACGCATTGGTACTGCTTACATATGTTTCCCTTCCATATCGATCCGTCAAGTTACTCGAAACATTAATAGAGCAGCCTATTTTGACATGAAATAGCCTCGCGCATATAGCAGCTATCGTTATAGCTTTAGCCATCCCCAAAATCCCATGAGCCTCAGCTCGCAATCTCCATGAGCCTCAGCAAAGTGTAAACAATCGCGTTTCTCAAACAATGTCCTATAAAATGATCGGAACTGACTAAAGTTCGATCTAACGCATTGGTACTACTTACCTTCTATATCGATCCGTAGATTTACTCAAAACATTAACGGAGCAGCCTATTTTTAAATGAAATAGCCTCACGGGTACAACAGCTATTCGGTGACGCCCCCTGATTACAGTTACCGTAATGTTGGGAAGCGATGCGACCTTGTAATTTACTAGTCGTACTAAAATGTACTAAAACATTTTGGCAGAGCACTGTGTACAACCAGTATGGATCAACAAATTCATCACTTGATCCATATATAAGGCGCACCGGACTATAAGGCGCACTGTCGACTTTTGATAAAAATTTAGGTTTTTAGGTGCGCCTTATAGAGCGGAAAATACGGTACATCTGACATGCAAAAGGTTCACCGCAACCTTATTTTCCTGATGAGTCTATGTCTGCTCCAAAACATTAATTAATGGAACAATTAATACATGTATGTGAAGTTTATGACAGCCAGAAAAAGAAACTTGAAATCGTGAAAAAATAACTTTCTTTGTCAAAGGGAACATTATCAACATTTTTTTCCAACAATTCAAACAATGCATCACTACACTGTGTAGAACACAGTATGTGGGAAGATCTTAGTTGTAACTGCCGCTGAGGCAGTATTTAAGCCTGAAGTATTTTTGTTCATGCCTATTAATGGCGATCGATGAGGCGGAACATTTTTCTGTGTCGTTTCACTCTGACCCGTTTTAGTGGCGGACCACCAGCTAGAGCTCCGCTATAAAAGGCCAGTTTCTCTAAGTTTCTCTAAGCTGTTGACTGTTATAGTTATAAGTTTCTTAAGTCGTATTAACCACCTCTCAAGCCTGTATATGCAGCTAATAAGGTAAGGAGGGTGACGTTTTTGTGTTTCATTGCTGAAGTTGCATTTGATTTATGTACCTTGTTTATCCGTAGCATTGTAGCTTACAGCTAATATAACCACTTGTTTGCTGCATTGTTGTAGTATTGAATATGTCTGTTAGTGGTGATATATATATATGTATCTTGTAATTATTATTGTGATGACGTTTAGTAGCAGTAGTGCAATAGGATGTGAAAGGAGCCCAACGGCAATTGTTTGAGCATGTTTGTTGTTGTTTGCACAGTTCTCACGGTCTGTCAAGATCTGTCAAAGTCAAGATAAACGGATCAGTAACAAAAGAACGCAAAGCTGTCTTTTATATACGAGGGGGAGTTACAGTGAGAACTTACTGCTTCAGAAGACAGCAGTGGGCAACATAAACCAAGATGTCTGAGAGTGTCAGAAAGCATGAAAGTGTGCAGGGCGCAGACTCGCAGCCACAAGTGACTGATGGCACATTGGTTAGCAACCCGACTACCTCAGAAGAGCCACGACTAGGCCAAAGAGTCCGCAATAGGACAGAAAAGGGTCAAGAACTGCACGAAGAGCAATTAAGAAGAGTTGCACATCGTTTCAGTGTGTGCTATGACAAGTGGAAGGATGCAACCAAAGTGGCCAAACAAGCGCTTCGTGGAGACAATAGAAGGTACTCAGAGGAGCAGCTGAATGAATATATCACTCAAGTATGCAATGCAGCTAAGAGGCTGAATGATGTGTACTATGAGTGGAGATGCATTGATGTTCCTGACAATGAAACCCGTCGTAGAGCTGACACCTGTGAAGTAGTGACAGGGACGATTGTCAAGGAAGCGAGGGACCTTCTAGACAAAGGGGCTAAAGGTCAAACGCATGAAAAACAAATACTCGATGACAGGCTGTCCGTAGCCTCACGTGAGACAAGCACTACCTCTCACCACACTAAATCCTCCTCTGCAAGCAGGAAAGGTGCAGCTGCTGAGGTTGCCGCTAACGAAGCTGCCTTAGAGGTCATGCTGGAACAAGAACGTCGTATTGAGGAGCTTCAGAAGCTGGAAGCTGAAGCTGCTGAGTTAAAAGCCAAACAAGAGGCTGAAAATGCAGAGAGACAAAGAGTGGTAGACGCCAAACGCAGAGAACTAGAGCGACTGAAGACTATTAAGAAGCTAAACGCTGCTAAGGCACGGCAACAAGTATATGACCAGAGTGAAGGATCAGGTCACGTGTCTAAGGGCAACTGCTCCGATGAAGAAATAAAGGACCTTCTACATCGTCGTGTCTCTGTGAAGAGAGAAATTAATTCTTGAACTAGTTCGCCACAGAACTGTTCTCCAACAAGGCAAAAGGACAGAGTTGAGGACAGCACGTAAGCTCTTGTCAGAGCATTTGCAGAATCCATCAGCGCGAGTCGCATTCCTCTACCTGAACCCACAGTGTTCAATGGTGACCCACTGAGGTTCAATGACTGGAAGGTGTCCTTTCAGACGCTCGTTGCCAGAAAGAATATTCCTGCAGAAGAGAACATATATTATCTTCGCAAGTACGTGGGGGGAGCTGCCAAAAGATCCATAGAAAGTTACTTCTTGCTGGGCTCTGAGTCTGCCCATTATGCAGCATGGCAAATGCTAGAAGAACGATATGGCAATCCATTCCTAATCGCCAAGGCTTTCAGAGACAAGATCGACTCATGGCCCAAGATAAATCCCAAAGGCAGTGTGGAGCTTCAAGAACTTGCTGACTTCCTGCGCAGCTGTGAGTCTGCCATGTCTCAAATCAGAGGTCTTGAAGTACTAAATGACTGCAACGAGAACCAGAAAATACTCTCCAAACTACCAGACTGGTTGACCTCAAGATGGAACAGAAAGGTCATTGAAATAGAAGAAGAAACTCACATGTTCCCCAGCTTCAGTCAGTTTGTAAAGTTCCTCACGCGTGAAGCCAAAATTGCATGCAGTCCTATTACATCTCTCCATGCTCTGAAACCAACGGAAAGAGTTTTGGAGAAGGGCTCAAAGATCAGAAGTCCTGGAGCAAAGGTCTTTGCAACCAGCTCAGATGGGCAAGCCGTCCCCACAAACTGTATCTTCTGTGACAAGGTCGGACACAGTCTTCAAAGGTGCCGGAGGTTCATGCAGAAGACAATCTTAGAACGAGTCAAGTTTGTTCAAGTAAGAAAGTTGTGCTTCGGCTGTCTGAAGTCTGGTCATCGCTCCAAGGACTGTGGTGAAAGAAACACATGTGATACTTGTGAGAAAGGACATCCAACTTGCCTTCATGATGATCGCACCAAGGAAGAAAGAATGTCAACAAAGCCGTATGGATCAAGGTGCAGTGACAAGCCCAAAGAGAAGGAAATTGAACAGCCACAAGAGCAGGCAAACCCACCATCAAATGAGGCAACAACAAACAGAGTCGTACAGAATACCGTGAACACGCATACTTCCACAATAATTCCAGTGTGGCTGTCATCTGTAAGTGAGCCGAATCGTGAAGTCCTGGTGTATGCGCTCCTTGACACACAAAGTGACACAACCTTTGTCCTTGAGGAGGCAGTAAAGGCTCTCCACACAAAGAGTGCACCAGTTTAGTTAAGGCTCTCAACACTGGCCTCGAGAAACATAGTCGTGTCTTGCCAGAAACTGACTGGTCTACAAGTACGAGGATTTTATTCGGACAAGCGTATTCCTCTGCCAGTGACGTACTCAAGAGAGTTTATTCCTGCAAACAGAGACCATATTCCCACACCAGAGACGGCAAAGGCATGGCCTCATCTTGAACACATCGCTGATGAGATTGCTCCTCTGCAAAGCTGTGATGTCGGCCTGTTAATCGGCTACAACTGTGCTCAAGCCCTTATAACGAGACAAGTGGTGCCTGGGGAAGAGCATCAGCTGTTTGCACAGAGAACAGACCTGGGCTGGAGTGTGGTGGGATATGGTAAACCCCGTCTCAACTATGGAGATGCAATTGGGATGAGTCACCAAGTGATAGCGAAGCAAGTGATGCCAGGGCTACCGTCCTCATCAGACCTCACAAGTGAAGTTCACTATGTCTATAGGACACAGATAAAAAAGGTTATCTTACCTGCAGATGTCATGAAGATGCTGGAGTCTGATTTCATTGAAAGGTCATCAGAGGCCAGTTCCCTTTCTCAAGAGGATATAAAATTCCTGTCAGAAATGGAGACTGGCATCAAGTTAAAGAGCGACGGACATTATGAAATGCCGCGGCCATTCAAAAGGGAAAGGCCTAACTTACCCGATAACAAGATCTGTGCTATTCAACGCCTGAAGTGCCTTGAAAGGAAAATGAAAGGAAATCATCAATATTACAAAGACCACAAGACTTTCATGGATGAGACTATTAGCCGTGGTGATGCAGAAATGGTCCCAGAAGAAGACAATCCAGCCGACCAGGCCTCAAGAGGTCTCACAGCAGAGCAGCTACTATCCTCCAACTGGTTCACAGGCCCAGATCCACTTTGACAGAAGGAGTTACCAAGTGGAGAAGTCAAGGTGGGAGAGATTGCAAGCGACGACCCAGAACTTAAGAAAGTCCAGGTTCTCGACACCCAGGCGAAAGAAGTTAGGTCGGTGCTGAATTGATTGCACAAGTGCTCGGTTTGGTCCAGAATGGTGAAAGCTATCGCCAGACTCAAACGCCATGTGAAGGAAGTTAAAGGTCTCCAGCCAAGGTCCTGTGAAGCCACCAGTTTAGAGGAAAGGAGAGAAGCTGAGCTGACCATAATCAAGATGGTTCAGGAAGCAGCTTTCTCGCAAGAAATATCGCTACTCCAGAGTCACAAGGAGACACCAGTCAAGGGCAAGGCCAATCTGTACCTCCGCAAGAGATGGCGTCGAGTTCCACTACTAGCCAACCACTTCTGGACAAGATGGAAGAAGGAATACCACCTGAACCTCCAGCAGAGACAGAAGTGGAACAAAGGTCACAGGATAGTAATTTGAAAATCATATTCAGTACAGTTGATATGTTTTGGTGGGAGTGTAACTGCAGTTGAGGCAGTATTTCAGCCTGAAGTATTTTTGTTCATGCCTATTAATGGCGATCGATGAGGCGGACCATTTTTCTGTGTCGTTTCACTCGGACCCGTTTTAGTGACGGACCACCAGCTAGAGCTCCGTTATAAAAGGCCAGTTTCTCTAAGTTTCTCTAAGCTGTTGACTGTTATAGTTATAAGTTTCTTAAGTCGTATTAACCACCTCTCAAGCCTGTATATGCAGCTATAAGGTAAGGAGGGTGACGTTTTTGTGTTTCATTGCTGAAGTTGCATTTGATTTATGTACCTTGTTTATCCGTAGCATTGTAGCTTACAGCTAATATAACCACTTGTTTGCTGCATTGTTGTAGTATTGAATATGTCTGTTAGTGGTGATAGATATATCTATATATATATCTATATATATATCTATATATATATATATATCTATATATATATATATATATATATATATATCTATATATATATATATATATATAGATATAGATAGATAGATATATATATATATATATATATATATATATATATATATATATATAGATAGATAGATATAGATAGATATAGATAGATAGAGATAGAGATAGAGATAGAGATAGAGATAGAGATAGAGATAGAGATAGAGATAGAGATAGAGATAGAGATAGAGATAGAGATAGAGATAGAGATAGAGATATATATATAGATATATATAGAGATATATATAGAGATATATATAGAGATATATATATAGATATATATATAGATATATATAGAGATATATATAGAGATATATATAGATATATATAGATATATATAGATATATATCTATATATCTTGTAATTATTATTGTGATGACGTTTATTAGCAGTAGTGCAATAGGATGTGAAAGGAGCCCAACGGCAATTGTTTGAGCATGTTTGTTGTTTTTTGCACAGTTCTCACGGTCTGTCAAGATCTGTCAAAGTCAAGATAAACGGATCAGTAACAAAAGAACGCAAAGCTGTCTTTTATATACGAGGGGGAGTTACATTAGTATTTACTGATGCTGCTTTCACTCCACTTCCCAGGTCATTATAGATCTCCCAGGCATATGCAGTCTTCCGGCAGTATGCCACATAATGCCCAAGAGAATCCTGGGTCAGTCCTGGTTCAAAGCCAATGACTTCTCTTTTAGCTCCAGACTGGAGGGAAATTCAAGGCAACTTCCTTGCAACTGCTACCAAGGTCAGTGTCAATCCACACAAACTCTCCCAGATTGTAGCTGTGAGTAACATTACCTGAACACAGAGCCTTGCCTGTATTGTTTTGAATGAAGACGGACACTGGGAATGATTTTCAATTGGCCTGAGGCAGAGAGAGTCAGGAAGGCTGAGTCCCTCTTCAGCAGCAGTCTGAAGAGAAGCCATGCCACAGGTCTGCAGGACAGCAACGTTTGGACAAACAAGGCATCACACACATCCTTTTCACTTTTTTGTTTTGCAGCGCAAATCCGCATGTTTCCCTCAATGAAGGAAAGATGACGAGCAACAAACCGGTCCACACGAATGGGTAGGCTTTCATGCTTGAAAAGGCCTTTTTTTATGTTTTTGAACTCTGCTTCAACAGCTGCGGAACTTGCAGTGATGCTTGAAGAGAGGGACCATTATTGCTGTCCAGAGTGGCAAGTAACTTCCAAGTATTGTTATTTGGGGAATAATCTCAGGGAGGAAGTGGCTGTTGTCTCTATCCCCATCAGCCATGGCAAGTGACCTGCTCTCCTCACATATTTCTGTCACCCATTGTCGGACATTAGTGTGGATGTGCTGATTTAATGCATCACCTGGTTCTTGTCCCTCAACTTGCTCATCTGAAATGGGGAGAAATTCCTCTGAGATTTGTGCTCTCAAGTATTTCTTGCACTTTTCTGATGGGATAGGGGCTCCAGAATTGTCATTACCCTCTGTCTCACTCAGTGCCACAATGGTGATAGCACGAAGAAGTTCTTTTGCATGTTGCAAACATTGTGATTTAAGAAGCTGTGCTATTGACCTAACAAAGAAATCCTTAACACGAGGTATTTTGTTTTGCAGGCAGTCCCATCGGCAGATCATCTTAATACAGTGTGCTACATCTACCCTGACAAAACATGGGGTAGATGTCCAGGTTGATTCCCATGTGAAATGTTAAAGCACTCATTGATGTAGCTCTTCAGATCAGGATGAGGGGTAAAAGCTTTGACTAGAGCGCCAAGAATCGCCAGAGAAAAGTCACTCACTGCTTCTTTAGGAACAGATGCACCTGCATAGATCCATTCCTTCAGCCACTGTGTGATAGCATTAACATCATGCTTCTCTGACAGCATCTGCACGACTGGGACACTGGAGCTGGTATGACCTGTCAGAACGCCCTGATACAGGAAGATATAGCCAGACATGCCATTCGGCCTCATCAGTTTTTTAACTATTGAGCCAGTTGCACCAACACATATTATTGGGTGAGATTTCTTTAAGCTCTTGTACACATGCATTTGTGTTTGACTCAAATAGTGACAGAAAAACTTGTCAAGTCCAATGTCTTTGATGCTGTCACTGTGAGGTGCACTGTATTTCAACATCTGCAATGATAAAATTGGATTTTTGTCACCTAATGCCAAATCATTTTTCTCTTGCTTTGCCTTGGTGGCCAAATTTGGCAGGTGGCTTGGCTCAGGGTCTCTGAAGTCCATCAATTTATTTGCCTGTGATGCTCGCCATAGATATGGTTCCATCCTGCCCTCACAAAGTTCCTTGGCTACCTGCACACGCAACTGTCCAGATGGAAACCACTTTGAGCGACCAGTGTGTAGGGAGTCATCACTGTTCTTAATAAAACAGTTCAATATTATTGGACTGTTAATTTCTGGCTCTCCGCTACAATTAATGTTGAGAAGGCCATGACACTCCTTGCAGTATCCCCTGATTTTGATATAATTATTTGAGACCAATGGAGAGACCTTGGCTCTTTTAAAAACAAATGTGCAAGGAATTTTGACTGTTTTCCAGATTTGTTCATTTATGATGTGGGTCCAGGTGCCAGGTTTCAAAATTGTATAGTCTCTTTTCCGGGTTTTTTATCTTTGTATTCAGCCTTTTCCGGAATAAATTCCATCCACTTGTCAAAAGGAATATGAAGCTGAAACGACCGGCCATGTCCTGATTCCGAGCTTGCTTCACTGCTAGTTTCAGGATCAGTTTCATCATGACTGAATCCCAGAGCTGACCAGATATTGCGTCTGTTTGTTTTTACAAAGGTGTACAGAGCCTTTGCAGACATCTTCTTTTCCAACTGGTCACTCAGATCTATCCACACAGTAGCGCTTGGAGTGGCTACGTTACAGAGCCTTTGCAGACATCTTCTTTTCCAACTGGTCACTCAGATCTGTCCACACAGTAGCGCTTGGAGTGGCTACGTTACCATTTTCAAGTATGGCCTCTTTTGATGAGCAGAGAACTGCAACAATTAAATCATTGTCTACTGCTGGTTGTTTGGGCATCTAGTTGAAGGACAAATGTAAATATAATCAGGATTTATTGCTTGAATAATTAAAATTACTGTATTTTCCGCACTATTAGGTGCATTTAAAAACTTACATTTTACTCAAAAAAACACAGTGCGCCTTATAATGCAGAGCGCCTTATATTAAAAGATTAAAGTCCCAATGATGGTCACACACACACCTGGGTGTGGTGAAATTTGTCCTCTGCATTTAACCCATCCCCTGGGGGAGAGGGGAGCAGTGAGCAGCAGCGGTGCCGCGCTCGGGAATCAGTTGGTGATCTAACCCCCCAATTCCAACCCTTAATGCTGAGTGCCAAGCAGGGAGGCAATGGGTCCCATTTTTATAGTCTTTGGTATGACCCGGCCGGGGTTTGAACCCACAACCTTCCAGTCTCAGGGCGGACACTCTACCACAAGACCACTGAGCTGGTATGGCTCAATTGATGAATTTGTTGCTCCATACTGGTTGTACACAGTGCTCTGCCAAAATGTTTCAGTACGTTTTAGTATGACTAGTAAATTATAAAGTTCGCATGGCTTTCCAACATTACGGCAACTGTGGTCAGGGGGCGTCACTGAAAAGCTGTTGTACCCGCGAGGCTATTTCATTTCAAAATAGGCTGCTCCGTTAATGTTTCGAGTAAATTTACGGATTGATATGGAAGGGAAACATAGGTAAGCAGTACCAATGTGTTAGATCAAACTTTCGTCAGTTCCAATCATTTTATAGGAGATCGTTTGAGAAACGCGATTGATTACACTTTGCTGAGGCTCATGGGGGTCTGCGAGCTGAGGCTCATGGGAGTTTGCGGGTGGCTAATGCTATAATAATAGCTGGTATACGCACAAGGCTATTTCATGTCAAAATAGGCTGCTCCGTTAATGTTTTGAGTAAATTTACGGATCGATATAGAAGGGAAACATAGTACTAAGTAGTACCAGTGTTAGATCGAACTTTAGTCAGTTCTGATCATTTTATAGGAGATTGTTTGAGAAACGCGATTGTTTACAGAGGGCTCATTGGTTATTGGCTAGTGGATGCACACCGCAACCCTAGTCTACCTCAGTTTGTTGCAGTATAGCTTCTATTTTATGCGCCTTTTAATCCGATGCGCCCTATATATGAAATAATTTCTAAAATAAAGACTTCAATGAGGGTGCGTCTTATAATCCAGTGCGCCTTTTGGTGCGAAAAATACGGTACACATGCGTGATCATTATAATTGCTTTGCATGGACGGAAAAATGATGCAAAGGGAAAAATATTTTGACATCAAAATGTATCAAGCATGCTTTCTTTAGAAATTTAGTTTTCTTGGTCAGTGCAAATTACACACGTATAATAAGACAATGTTAGCCAACTAGCTATTCAGACTACCTAGGGTGTTTTTAATTCTATATTGTAGGAACTCTTTTTTTTTTTTTTTTACACATTTTACTTACGTTGGTTGATGGTCACTTCCCAGAATTAAATTCTGTTATTAAATCTTCGGAGATAGTTGTGCATTTGTCGCTTGAAAAAGTGGCACGTCTTTGTTTTTCGCCACCCTGTTGCGATATGTCTTACCGGCAGGCAGAGGTCACTTTGCATGGTAATTAGTTGGATAATACATGTGTAAGAATTGAGTTATCATGATGTCAAGTGAAAAATAATAAAATACATGACAGGGGGTTAATGAAGATGCATGATTTTAATAATGAAAAATTGCAACGGCACTATTTTGGGTGCATTTGGAAGTAAACAGGGGGGCGGGGCTACCTGACGTCATCGCTATAAAATAAATGTGTAATATCTCCGAAACGGAAGCAGCACAAACGAAAATATTTGCTGCACAAACGAAACAGACTATTTTGCTTAGATTTTGCGTGGGGTGGGGGGCCACCTTCACACAGGTGTCTATCTATCTATCTATCTATCTATCTATCTATCTATCTATCTATCTATCTATCTATCTATCTATCTATCTATCTATCTATCTATCTATCTATCTATCTATCTATCTATCTATCTATCTATCCATCCATCCATCCATGAGTGCGGGGATGTCTGCCATGACATTGTTGGTTGAAACGTGTACTATCAGACGGTAGCGGTCTCAGACCAAGGGGTGACATCGTGAACAGTTTGGTGATCATATCCCACCAAGGCTTATCAGGGATGGGAATGGCAAATGTGAAAAAGTACGGAAAAGTAGTAGTAGTATACATACATACATGAGGTTTTCGAATGTCCCGGTTCTCGAACAAATTGGAATTCGAACGAAAAATGTGAGATTTGTTTGCTTCTTTTGTCAGACAAAATTCGGAGGTCGAACCTCGCGAGATGAGCCGAAAGGACCCGAGAACATCCGACTGCGCGGCCCGAATGCCGACTGACTCGTTTGTTATTGTATTTTCGTTACTTTGAGGATTGTATTAACCCTTAATCATGCCTCCAAAGAAAGCAAGTGGGAGCAGTAAAGCCATCCTAAAACACAAAGACGCTCTTAAAAAAATGCGACAGTGAGCACCTGGCGCGCTGCGGTTGCGCGATTGGACCAAATTAAGCTCCCTGCGCACTGAGGTCCACTTAAATTTTGGAAAGTACATCAGGACTTTAAATATATTTTCTAAATTTCAGCGACGGCTCTGTCACAATAATGCGACCAGCGCGGTGCAGTTGCGCGGTCGGCGGCGCGCTACGGTTGCGCCTTCGGCGGTGCACTGCAGTTGTGCGATAGGACAAAAATGCGCAACTGAAAAAATGCTTAAAAAAGGTGGGTTTTTTTAGTCTTGGAACGGATTAAAATTGTTTCCATTATTTGAAAGGGGAAAAATAGATTCGGAATTCGATCGATATACTTCTCGAACCGCAACATCGCGTTACTTTCTAAATCCACATGCTTGTAAAAGTAAAAACGTAGCTGTTAGGGTTTACAGATTATCTTGATCATATGATTATCTTGGAATGTAACCTGTAATAATTTACCTAGCTTGTCCTGTCTTAACAAAAGTAGTAGACCAAAGTGCTAAGATCTTTTGAACTGATTGACTAGCTGCAGAGGAAGCAATCAAAGTTGCTTTGTTTACACAATGTCGTAAAAGACCCCCTGCTATGCATTGATCAGCAAGCCAGGGGCTTCAACCCCATCCTGTCCACTCTCACCCCCACTCTGTTTCTCTCAATAAAAATGCTCCTGCATGAGGCCTGAGTCAGACCTCATTCGATCATCGCTGAACGCACAGCGACGAATGGACTCTCCACCTGCAAGTGTCTAAAACGACTTCAAGATTCAAGAGTTTTTCATTCGCCATGTTTGAGCGTGCCAAACAAGGAATTTGACTTCGGTAAAAACACACCCTCTGTTCAACATTTAGGTGACTGACAATATTTAGGACATGTGAATAATGGCAAAAACAGTGTAGCCGTGTGGTTCTTGCAAAATAATTTCGAGTGAGCACCACCCTACCAGTAGCTTTGTGTTTTTTTGTTTCGATGTGCTCCTTTAATGTTCCTAGTTATTTTTTCGTACAACTTAATTTGTTTCCAGGGCATTTTACCTTTTCCCCATAATTTTCCAGGTTTCTTTGATGACTGGAAAATTGGTCAATCAATGCAATAAGAAAGGAACAAATACAAGTAAGTCAATTCATTCAAGGATACGTAACAATCACATGCAGGCGATCATTGGAGTGGTGATGATAGAAAATGAAGAGCAACCCAAAGCCGAAAACAGCCATGATGTGGGCAGTCAGAGAAAGGAGGAAGAGGAAGAAGTATCTGTAATTCCTCTTGCCGATGCAGTTGTTGACCCAAGGACAGTGGTGGTCAAATTCCTGTAGAACCAAAGAAAACATCTCTGAGATCAAGCCCAAGAAATCACGGACGTTTGACAGTAATCTATGTAAAAATGAGGCAGGTATAGAAAAAAATAACTATGTATTACCGTTTTTTTCCGTGTATAATGCGCCCCCATGTATAATACGCACCCTAAAAATGGCATGTCGATGCTGGAAAAAAGCCTGTACCCATGTATAATACGCACCCAAATTTTGACTTTTTTTTTTTTAATTTACCGTTTTTTTCCATGTATAATGCGCCCCCACTGGTACTACTTAGTACTATGTTTCCCTTCCATATCGATCCGTAAATTTACTCAAAACATTAACGGAGCAGCCTATTTTGACATGAAATAGCCTTGTGCGTATACCAGCTATTATTAGAGCATTAGCCACCCACAAACTCCCATGAGCCTCAGCAAAGTGCAATCAATCGCGTTTGAAGTGTTTATGCTGGAAAAAAGCCTGTACCCATGTATAATACGCACCCAATTTTTTTTAATTGTCATGTATTATTTTAAAGTCCCAATGATCGTCACACACGCAGGGAGGCAATGGGTCCCATTTTTATAGTCTTTGGTATGGTCTTAACTAGGCTGGATGTATTTTTTTTTGTTGGCGTTGATTTCTCCGACTGCCCGTGAAGGCACCACCGCGTTCAGTGCGGACATGTGAAAAAAGCGTGCGGACGTGAAAAAGGCGCCTCTGTATGGGAGAGACGTTGAAGAGGAATAAAAACACCCTTGGAAACCAAAACTTGCCCCTCGTCATAACTCGGAGCCGCAACAAATGTTTCGGATTTGTGTAGGGTACATTGTGACAGCAAACAAGCAGGTGATCGAGCAAGCGTCTGATACGAGAGCATTGCGTTCGTATGGAGCGTGTTTGAAGTGAACAGCAGAGACGAAAGGAACAAGGCAAAGTGTTGTGAAATAAAATATTACCTGTAATACGCATTTTGTTATTTGCGGATTGAAACTGCTAATTAAACTGTGAATTGAAACTAATAGGAAGAAAACAACTCTCGCTCTTTATATAGCTGACGTGTCTTGCGCATCCGTTCTGCGCATCGGATCCATAATGCGCATGCGCAGTCATACTGCCTCCGTATGACGTCCGGTCCGCGATGGAGATTAAAAAACAAACAATATTTGACAATAACACACCATCAAGGATTTCACCATCGCATCAAACGATGTGTCGTCAATTATGAATTTTACTGACTAAGTGTGTTGGGCAGGATGGCTGAAAGCGATGCGCGTGTCACGGCTTCGGAGTGGCGAAATGGAGCAGGGCGACCAAGTGCAGCTTGGACCAGGGTTTATTGCAGCAAACTCAAAAGACTCGGCAAACTGACGTGACTAAACAACCAACTAACAAGACTAACAGACCAAAGCGTGAAACAAAAGACAGGAACCAAACAGACCGGGACCGTGAGACATGCATTGTCCACATCTGACGCACAATGCTCCGACGGGGAGTGACCCGCAAACAGAACTTAAATACATCACAGGTAACGAGAGGCAGGTGCGTGTGGTTACATTAATCAAGGGCACACAGGAAGGGAGGGGCGAGCACACAGACACATAACCAAAACTGGAGACGAGGCATGACAGCGCGATTGACAACAAACAAGAAGAAAGGTGATTTCAAGTTTTATTTCGAGGGAGATTTGTCATGTCTCGTCCCCAGTTTTGCTATGTATCTAGGTTGCCATAGTTTCTGTTCGCGTCGCCCCTCCCTTCCTGTGTCACCTCAATCAATGTAACGTGTTTTGTATTTTAGTCCTGTCTGCCTCTCGCTCACCGTCGGATCATTGCATGTGTTACTGTCATGATGTCTGTTTGGTTTCTGTTCCTGTCTTTGGTAATGTCACCCTGTCTTTTTGTTCCACGGCTTTGTCGGTCAGTCCTGTAGTTGGTTTTGTTGTACCATGATTTTCTTAAAAAAAAAAAAAAAAAAAATTGCACCCATGTATAATGCGCACCCCAGATTTTAGGACAATAAATTAGTTAAATTTTGCGCATTATACATGGAAAAAAACGGTATATGACAGTTAGATCCCGAGGAACGACTGCAAGTTTCAGGGGCGATATTAGGATCAGTAGTTTAGGGTTGCTACAAACAGGTTTATGGGTGGTAGAGGGGGGCCAAGGATCTATATGTGGGGTTTGTGCTCTTTTTATTTTATTGTGTGAAGACTGAGGCGTGTTACTTTAATTCTGATTCTCTGACGCATTCACACGTGTGTTTTTCTGATTGCTATTATTATTATTATTATTATTACACACACTTTTTTGTCCTCCAAATACTCCCACATAGTATATCCGATTCACACCATTCCAATTTCATACTCCACACATTATTCATCCCTTGGGATTGCTCTCTCAGGAAATTCTGGTGCCAGCAACTGAATCTGATTCTTCTTCTTATTATTATTATTATTAATATTATTACTGTTAGAAAAATGTATATATATGTTATCATGCGTTCTCTAATCAATGCTTTACCCCAATAGTCCTGCAAGAGATGCTCGCTGTTTGGCCTTGCTGTTTTTATGATGTACCATAGAAGAGAGATTACAGCTGGGTCAGACAGGACGTAGCTGGCAACTCAGTGACAACTCAACAAAAAGGAAGACATCTACCGTTCCTTTCTGACAATGACCACTTTGTTAGACAACATGCCTCATTGCTGTCTTGCACCCCAGATGAACCTCCAAGTGACCATTAAAGTCAGGGTTTTTCCTAACTATCTTTATTGTAGGATTAGGTTGGAATGTATATAACCAGTAATAAATAACTTAGCTTGTTGCATCCTACACAATGTCGTAAAACTTCCCTTGCTATGTTTTTACTAGAGGTCAAAGGTTTTTTTCTTCTGTATCCAGTCCACTCAAACTCGTCTTCCCAGATGTTCTTATCAGTATGTAAACACCTAGTGATTTTTTTGCTTACGAGACAAGGCCCACATGCCTCCCCCTTCCCCTTAGTTGGCTCTTGTCTCACACTGTGGGTAGGGCAAATCCAAATAAAAAGAGCGGGAGTGCATACAGATATTTTAGTGTAGTGAGATTGTTGTGAAGGATCTGTACTGCACTCCTCGCGAGAAAAGAGTTAATATTTCTGTCTCACTTGTGGTTTGTTTGCTGTTGCTCTTCTATTCACGTATTCAGTCAGCGAAATAAACCTGACAATTACACTCACGTTTTTGTCCGATTCACACCGTTCCAATTTCAACATACTCCACACATAAATCCCCTCCGTGAGTCGTCACCTTATCGTGGTGGAAGGGTTTGCATGTCCTAATGATCCTAGGAGCCAAGTTGTCCGAGGGTTTATGCCCCTGGCAGGGTCACCCATGAAAAGGTGAGGGGCCAGACAAAGCACGGCTCACAAAAACCCCTTATGAGAAATACTACAATTGGATTTTATTTTCCCTCGCATGCGGGTCACTGAGGCCCCCCTCTGGAGCCAGGCCTAGAGTCGGGGCTCGAAGGTGAGCATCTGGCACAGCCCGGAAAGGAAACGTAGGTCACCTTTCCCATGGGCTCACTACCTGTGGCAGGGGCCGCATGCTTTGGACACTTGAGTTTAGACACTTGAGCTGTCAACTGAACATCACCTGGTGCTGGGTCGGCTGCAATGGTGGGGGAAGATACCGGTCCGACCTGGCAGACCCAAACGTACTATGAGGGTTTGCTGGGAAGGTCTGGCAGAACCCCCTGTCAGAAAGAGCTTCAACTCCCACCTCAGGCAGGGCTTTTCCTACGTCCCGGAAGAGGCGGGGGACATTGAGTCTGAATGGACCATGTTCCGTGCCTCCATTGTTGAGGAAGCTGACTAGAATTGTGGCCATAAGGTGGCCGGTGCCTGTCGTGGCGGAAACCCCTGAATCTGCTTGTGGACACCGGCGGTAAGGGATGCCATCAAGTTGAATAAAGAGTCCTATCGGGCTGTGGGACTCCGGAGGCAACCGACAGGAGTAGCCAAACCGGATAGCCAAGCGGAACACGGCTTCAGTGGTCGCTGAGGCAAAAACCCGGGCATGGGAGGAGTTTGGCAAACCCATGGAGAATGACTTCCGGACGGCTTTGAGGAGATTCTGGTCCACCATCCGGCGTCTCACAAGGCGGAAACAGTGCACCATCAACACTGTTTACAGTGGAGATGGCGTGCTGCTGACCTCGACTCGGGACGTCGTGAGTCGGTGGGGAGAATACTTCGAAGACCTCTTCAAATCCACGATACAACTTCCATTGTGGAAGCAGGGCCTGGAAACTTTGAGGTTGACTCTCCAATCTCTGGGGTCGAAGTCACAGAGGTAGTTAAGAAACTCCTCGGGGGCAAGGCCCAGCGGGTAGATGAAATCCACCTGGCGTTCTTAAAGGCTCTGGATGTTGTGGGGTTGTTCTGGCTGACACGCCTCTACAACATTGCGTGGACATCGGGGTAGGTGCTTCTGGATTTGCAGACTAGGGTGGTGGTCTCCCTTTTTAAGAAGGAGGACCAGAGGGTGTGTTGCAACTACAGAGTAATCACACTCCTCAGCCTCCATGGTTAGGTCTATTCAGGGGTGCTGGAGAGAAGGGTTTGTCAAGAGGTCAAATCTCAAAATCAGGAGGAGCAGTGTGGTTTTCATCCAGGCTGTGGAACAATGGATCAGCTTTTTTACCCTCGGCAGGATCCTCGAGGATGCATGGGAGTTCGCTCAACCAGTCCACATGTCTTTTGTGGACGTTGAGAAGGCGTTCGATCGTGTCCCTCGGGAAGTTCTGTGGAGGGTGCTTCGGGAGTGCAGGGTCCCGAACCAACTTATAAGGGTGGTTTGGTCCTTGTATCATCAATGCCAGAGCTTGGTCCGCATTTCCGGCAGTAAGTCGAATTTGTTCCCAGTGAGGGTTGGAGTCCGCCAAGGCTGCCCTTTGTCACCGATTCTGTTCATAACTTTTATGGACAGAGGTTTTAGGCACAGCAGAGCCATTGAGGGTGTCCGGTTTTGGGACCTGAGCATTGCATCTCTGCTTTTTGCAGATGACGTGGTGCTGTTGGCTT
The DNA here is from genome assembly GCF_033458585.1 of Syngnathus typhle. NCBI lineage: Eukaryota > Metazoa > Chordata > Actinopteri > Syngnathiformes > Syngnathidae > Syngnathus > Syngnathus typhle. The sequence goes on from NC_083740.1 coordinate 22,932,907, forward strand.
CTTCAAGCCGTGATCTCCAGCTCTCACAGGAGCAGTTCGCAGCCGAGTGTGAAGCGGTCGGGATGAGGGTCAGCACCTCCAAATCTGAGACCATGGTCCTCAGTTGGAAAAGGGTGGAATGCCCTCTCCAGATCCAGTGGAGGACTTCAGGTATCTCGGGATCTTGTTAACGAGAGAGGGCAGGATGGAGCATGAGATCAACAGGCGGATCGGCGCAGCGTCGGCCGTGATGCAGACTCCGTACCGGTCCCTCGTGGTGACACGGATGGTTTGATAAATGTGTTATTTATGTTACAGTTATTTGAATAACTGTTAAGTTACATCAGGCACGTTCTCAGTTCCTCGTTCGTGTTTATGTAATGTTAGCATACCATATCGTTTAGCCTGGTGTTGCCTATTCATGTCTGTTCTTAGTGATGGAGTTTGTAAAAAGAGTTTTCCCCCCAAAATGTGACTTGTACTACTTAGCGTATTGTATTTGTCAACGTGAAGTATTTTAAGATGATTCTGGTGAAAGGCACACCTTGAGTTGGCAAAATTTGTGAGGGCATGAATATAAATGGACACAGCACATTTCAGATTCAGATTCACTTACATGATTGAAAATATTTTCATTCGACTTTTTTGGTGGTATTTTGTGTTGATTTATGATAAAACCTCAACAAAATAAATTCAAGTTTGTGATTGTGAGGTCACAAATGTGAAAAAGTTCAAGGGGTATGAACATTTTGTTAAGACACCATACAATTGTATGTAACACACCTCAACACAGTTGTCACACACAGAGCAGTGGGAGCAACGTGGTGGCCGGTAGAAGTGACAAGTCGAACACCATTTCATCCTGACCTGGATTCCTCTGATCTCCACAGTTTTATAAAGAGGAGCACGGAAGTCATCATCCTTATCCTCATCCTCCTCAGCTACAGACAGAGAAATTGATTAAAGAACAAACATGTCAACTTCAAAATCTATAATATTTGCGCAGTGAGAACATAAAATGACTATTGTTTCAGTCTTGTTGAGTTCTTGTGGAGAACCAGTCCGCGCGTTACCAATTCCTTGGAATTCTTTGCTATTTTGCTATCAATTCCCTCAGCAAATCCAGTCACCATGAAGTGTGTCACTACGCATGTTACGCACATGACGCAACATTGTGTAGTGACATAAGCAATGAGACACGGAGTGTTGCGTTTTTGATCCGCTGCAGAGGGTGAGTCAACAACCTAGCACCAGCAACATTAGCCCGACGTGCAATTTTACTGCAGATAAGTAACTAACACTGCTTTTCATGGTAGCTCAATTTCTATAATTGTAAAATCTGTCATGCAAATCGCGTCTCATGTTTTATTTTAGATAACGGCGAGAGAAACCATCTGACTGGTTCAGACGCCAGCAGTACGGTACCTCTCGCATATTCGGTCCCAGAGGCAGGGAGGAGCAAAATTGTCTAAGGAAAGGACTGAGGGATGTCATCGTACAGTGACAAAATTTGTAGTTAAAGGCTTGCACTCAATTGCCACTGTAGAAGCCCCTGATTTCGGGTAAGTGATGATATCTATTGTCAGGCATGAGAATGGCAAATGTAAAAAAGCACGGAAAAGTAGCGGGGGGACATGCCGTCGCGGCGGGCGGGTGAATGCTTGCGAGTCGCCAAGGCTAACGTTGCCCGGCCAGCTGGCCGGCCGCTCCCCCCCATGTAAATAATAATATAAAAATGATTTTCTCAACGAATTTACGCGATTCAAAAACACTGACATCCACGGATCTGCGGAAAATTGCACAAAGATACAATATAAAAACAAAATGATCATAATCGTTTATATGCTTCTTCTTTTCCAAATGAGAATTTATAAGAGAATCGATAAAGAATTGAATCATTAAACAGAATTGAAAATGGAATTGGAGTCGCAAAAATGAAGAGGGGCGGAACTGTGAAGTGATCACTACCTGATGGTTTGTTAGCTTTGAAGATGGGGGGGGTGTTGATACCGGTCCGACCTGGCAGACCCAAACATATTGTGGGGGTTTACTGGGAACGTCTGGCAGAATCCAGGGCCAGTTTGTCACGACCTCTACCTTGTCGCCGTGCATTACGACCATGCCTTCTTGTACCATGTATCCTAGGAATTTAATGGAGGAGGCATGAAACTCACACTTCTACACCTTGACATTCTTCAGCAGGCGAAGATTAGAATATCATCAAGGTAAACGAACGACTGCGGGCGCAGCGCGTTGGTGAGGCCGAAAGGCACCACCTGGTAATTCTAGTGGACACTGGGAGTGCTGAGCGCTGTTTTACACTCATCACCCTTTGATGCACACTAAGTGATATGTGTTTTGTAGGTCCAGTTTGGTGAAAACCGTGACCCCCTTGGAGGGTCTCAAATGTGGACAAGATAAGGGGCAAGGAGTAGCGGTTCTTCATCGTGACTTCGTTGAGCCTGCGATAGTCGATGCAAGGGCGGAAGGAGCCATCCCTCTTGCACAGAAAAAAAAAAAACTGGCACTGGCGGGCGAGGACAGTCGGCTGATTCCAGTTGCCAGAGAGTTCTGGATGAACTCCTCCATTGCTTGGCCTTCCGGGTTGGACAGCGAATAGAGCTATCCCCTGGGAGGAGAAGTGACAGGCAGGAGATCGCTTGCGCAAGGGCGGTGTGGAGGAAGGGAGATTGCCTTGGCCTTATTGAAGACCTCTTTGAGTCTATGATAGCAGGAGGGCCAGTTCATGATGTTGGTGTGTTGGTTGGTGGCAGGATCTCTGGGTGGACTTGCCGCCTCCTTCAGGTAACGACAGGGATGTCAAAGTCAAACACACCGAGGGCCAAAAAAACATATTTGCTACAAGCCGAGGGCCGGACTGGTTCAATGCTTATTAAAACATATCGAAATGATTGCACATAGCCTATTGAACCAAGACCTAACACAGTGTACATTATTTAATAATTAAATGAATATGGCAATATTTTGTTATGGCTGTGTCAGTAACTTCAAGGGAAAACATTTTCAACAGCCAAAGAGCAAAAAATTAAATTGTTTTTAAAAACAAAATGCGTTTCTTCATATCAAGATAAATGTATAAATAAAAGTGCATGCATTATAAACTGAAAATGTATTATTGTGCTGCTCTATGATCTACCGATCACTGCTTTCAAATAGTAAAATAAATAAATAATTCAAATCAGTTGTATTCTTTCTCATGGCTGTTATTTGCAATTTTCCCTGAGTCCATTCAACTGAAAAATAAATATAAATACCGTTTTTTTCCATGTATAATGCGCCCCCATGTATAATACACACCCTCTCGATGCTGGAAAAAAGCCTGTACCCATGTATAATACGCACCCAAATTTTGACTCCTTCTTAAGTCCGTAAACGTAAAATCATTTCAGAAAAAAGATCATCTTTGGGAACAACCGGATGTTATTCTGCCGGTCAGTATTAATGCGCATGCCTAGCAAACTCGATAGCGAAGAAATGTTTCGGATTTGTGTAGGGTACACTGTGACAGCAAACGAGCAAGTGATCGAGCAAGCATCTGATACGAGAGCATTGTGTTCGTATGGAGCGTGTTTGAAGTGAACAGCAGAGAAGAAAGGAACAAGGCAAAATGTTGTGAAATAAAATATTACCTGTAATACGCATTTAGGTAGAGAACTGAACTCTCGCTCTTTATATAGCTGACGTGTTTTGCTATATAAAAAAAAAAGTGTTTTGCGCATTATACATGGAAAAAACGTTAAATAAAATACAAAAATGTATGGCACACAGACAAAACAATACTTCCTTCAAAGAAAAATCACGTCTTGTAGAAACAAATGTAAAAATGTAATTGAATTTAAAAAATGGAAAATACGTTACTGCTCTGTGATGCTCACTTGTCTGAGGCTGAGCCTGATACTTGGAGGTGTCTCATCTTTTGTACAAGTTCATCAATGTTCGGGGTTAGGCTCTGCGCTGAGGAAATCCTCAGGATTGAGTGAAGGTGATTATCAGTAAGACGACTCCTCTGTGATGTTTTGTTTAGCTTCATCAAAGAGAACAGTTGTTCACACAGGTATGTGCTGCCAAAAATAGAGAGTGTCCGAGCCGCTTGGATGCGCAACTGGGGCATTGTGTCAGGGATGGAATGTGAAAACTCTGCAGCACCCACTCTCTCATATTTTTCCTTCAGTGCGTCATTGCACTGGAGCTCAATCAACTCCATTTGTAGATTTGGTGGTGCACTTTCTACATCAACTGCAAAAGGATTGCTCGCTTTGTGATTTAGCATATGTGAACATAGCCTGTCTGGACTTAAGGCCTCATTTTAATTCTTCCACCTTCTGTAGCTTTTGTTCATATTCCATATTCTTGTCTTGTGTTTGTTAGACGTTTGATAGTGCCTTCTTAAATTAAATTCTGTCATTACAGCCACATTTTCACAGAAGACACACAGGTTTGCCTCTTACTTCCGTAAACATGTACTCTGCCTCCCACCTGGCCTGAAACCCCCTGTTCTCAGCTTCCACCTTACGTTTAGCCATTTTTGAGGAGGGGGGTATCAGAAAGTTGATCTCTGCTCTGACTACTGATGGATAATGAAGCCGCTTGTGCGCACTGCAGTGACATTGCGGGCTACCGTTGCATTGTGAGAAATGTAGTGATGGTGCGTGCAAAACACCAGCGGGCGGCTGTGGCCTGCGGGCCGGTTCTAATAGTAATTAAATGTCATCCAGGGGGCCATAGATAATCAATTCGCGGGCCGGATCTGGCTCGCGGGCCGTAACTCTAACATATGTGCGTAACGACAATAGCAGCACTCGCTCCACTGCCGCACGGACTCCGTCTCCCAGTCAATGACTGAGTTATGCTGCCACAGCCAGGGGTGTCCCAGGATGAGTGGCTGGTCTGGAACGTATAGAAGATGAAACTGAATTATGTCACGATGGTTACCCCAGAGAAGCAATGTTACCGCCACGGTGACGTCTGGCACTTCGCCAATCAGGCGGCTGTCCAGAGCACGAGCCAAAATGGGAGCACCCAGAGGGAAGTACTGGGAGAACCCAGAGGGAAGGACTGGATGCCCCACCAGCAAACGAGACCGGTGTCCAGATTGTTAGCCTCCGCACCGCAGTCTATCAGCGCTGCCACGGTTTTGTCCAGATGAAGGAGAGCTTTATTGTGGATTGGGAAACCAGTGCGGGCCGAGGTCACTCTGATCCCTCGTCCCCGAGTGAGCTCTGGCTTTTTACCGGACTATTCTGTGACCGCTCCCCCCGCAATACAGACAGACGTTCCAGCGGATTTGACAGCAACGCTCCTCCGCCATCAGAGTGGTGTGTCCCAGCTCCATGGGCTCAGCGGCACCGCCACTAGGGGCAGCTGGAGGCAAGCAAGCCGGCGGATAAGGCCGAAAGCAGGCAGAAGCGACCTTCTCTCTCGTTTGGGTCTGAATTCGTCTATCTACTACGCACGCCGCCAACGATGATATCTTTGAGGGTCTGGGGTTGATCGTAAAAGATCATCAGGTCTTTAACGTGCTCGGACAGCCCGTTAAGAAATGTGCTTCCACCCGCTCCGCCGGCCCACCGTCTGGAACTCAATCGCGTAGGCGGCCACAGCCCGGTTCCCTTGTCGGAGCGCCAGCAATTCCCGGTTTGCATCCTCAGCGGTGGGAGCCAGGTCAAACAAGCTAAGGAGCTTGTTGACAAAAGTGTCAAATAATGCACAGGAGGGGGCGCGTCTTTTGTATTAGTCCATGCCCCAAAGGCCCTCACCTGTCAGGAGCGTCAAGGTGTAGCCCACCCTGGCCTTTTCCGGAACAAAGATTTGGGGCTTTAGGTCAAAATAGAGCATACAGTCTGATTGATAAAAAGGCGCAGACTTGCCTGGGGTCAACATCGAACTGCTCGAGGTTACCGATTTTCGGTTTGGGAACATCTATGAGCTGGTGGGTTTCAGCTGCGCAACAGCCCTCTGACGCGGAAAGAGGTTCGGCCGGGGTGGTTCTACTGGTTCTGCTGGTATAGCGCTCGGGGAGGCCCTGGAGGATTTTTGCCATCCCCTGCTGTCGTTGCTGGAGTTGCTGGAGTTGCTGTTGTTGCTGTCTGTTGGATGTCTTCCGTCAGGCTGGCGACTGCGCCTTCGGCGTGCTCCAGGCGGGACAATGCAGTCTGATCGTGCACTGGCTGCATTTTTGTGGTCAGTCTGTACTGTGATATACTGGACAGAACAGCCAATTGCAACAAGCTGCAGACTTTATCGGGAAAGTTGAAGTGGAGTATTAGAGTTCTGGCAGGGCCGGTCTGACAGGTTTTTCTCCCCAGCTAGCCTGGCCAGCCGGCTGGAACTAATCAGTCGGAGTGCGCAGTGAATAATTGTGGTCGATGGTAGGGACGGGCAGCGAGGGACGGGTCAGTAAACAGGCAGGGTCGGCAACGGGAGTCAGACAGGATATGCATAGTGAGCATACAAGTAGCATCACGGGGCAGACTGACAAGGGCTGGCCGGGATGTCGGGGTTTAAAAAAGGAGCTGTAAAGCATGACCGGTGGAGGTGATTCACTTAATTGGCGTGGCTGTGAGAGACTGGTAGACAGGTGGCACAGGCACGTGACCGAAACAAACAACAAACAAAAACTCAATCTCCAGATGAACTTCTCAATATGCAAACACACACTGAGATGAACTCTGGAAGTGGCCTAGCAAACGGTAAAGACAAAAAGAAATTACTCCGTCAACTGACAGACTCTGAAAGATTTGCTCACAGGTCATTTTTGGGGGGTTCAGAAGACGAATTTGGTTTGTAAAAGGAAGCAAAAAATCTTGATCGGTTCGGATTTCGAAAAGTTAGTAAGTAAAGGGGTAGATTCAAATTCCCTGTGAGCAAAAAATATATCCAGTGGTTTAAAGTGTACCGTAATTTTCGGACTATAAGTCGCGGTTTCTTTCATAGTTTGGGTGGGGGGGGCGACTTATACTCGCGACTTACACTCAAGCGCGACTTATATATGTTTTTTTTTTCAAAAACCTCGATAAACGAACCGCAAGGTAGCAAGGGATTACTGTAATTTGAATTTCAAGTGACGACAGCAGCGTCCGAGCCCCATCCACCGTCCCACCCGGCCGAGCACCGGCGCCCGACTTCAATCCACGGAAGTGAAAGAGAGGTCTGTCGAGTGACGCGCGACCGCGACGTCGCGTCGCCGACGTCAGTTGGCTAAGCCATGCAATGATTTATAGGTTAATAGAAGAACCTTGAAGTCACATCTTAAATGGACCGGGAGCCAATGTAAGTTGGCTAATATTGGGGTAATGTGATCAAATTTTCTTGTCCGTGAGAGGAGTTGCAGCAACATTTTGTATTAATTGTAGACTTTTGATACTGGATTTAGGAAGATCAGAGAATAATGTGTTACAGTAGTCCAGGCGCGACGTAATAAACGCATGTATAACAGTTTCCGCAACACTGGTCGAAAGAATTGGACGAATCTTAGCATTATTATCGAGGCGAAAAAACGCAATTCTAGTTATGTTCTTAATGTGCTTTTGAAAGGAGAGATTAGTTACAGTATCACTCTGACTGATAGTGCAGTTATGCATAGTTATAGTGGTTTCCTTAAATAAGTGGTGATAATGAGCTGGACCAATTATCAACATCTCAGTTTTATCTGGGTTAAGACGAAGGAAATTGAGAGACATCCGTGTTTGATCTCCGCAAGGCACGCCTCAAGGTTACAACAGTCCCACGGATTTGTCATCGATAACGGCATATATAATTGAGTGTCATCCGCATAACATTGAAAACTAATGTTATAGCCATTGTATTCTTTTGTTCGGACAAGGTGTGTAGGTCTTACCTTAAAAAACTTTTCCAACAGTTTCGGCAGTAACTTCCGCCTTCGTCAGGCTATCATCAATGAAGACATCCATCCATCCATCCATTTTCTGAACCGCTTAGTCCCCACAGGGGTCGCGGGAGTGCTGGAGCCTATCCCAGCCATCATCGGGCAGTAGGCGGGGGACACCCTGAACCGGTTGCCAGCCGATCGCAGGGCACACGGAGACAAACAACCATTCGCACTCGCACTCACACCTAGGGACAATTTGGAGTCTTCAATCGGCCTACCAAGCATGTTTTTGGAATGTGGGAGGAAACCGGAGTGCCCGGAGAAAACCCACGCGGGCCCGGGAAGAACATGCAAACTCCACACAGGGAGGGCCGGAGGTGGAATCGAACCCGCACCCTCCTGACTGTGAGGCGGACGTGCTACCCAGCGCCCCAACGAGCCGCCTCAATGAAGACATAATGAACGCAATTCAACAAATATTGTTATATTTACGTATTATGTCCCTAAGCGGAATCATATAAATATTACATAGAATTGGTCGGCATACCGATCCCTGTGGCACACCACACGTAATATTAAAGCATTCTGAGATGTGATGGCGGAGGAGGTCTGAAAGTATTTTGAACATTTGATAATACAGTGCTACCTCTACTTAGGAACCCCTATACTTACGAACAACCGGAACCTTGCGATACATTTTGCGTCAACTTACGGACAATTTTCAACTTCTAAACCGACGCACTAGCCACCCCCACCACCTCCTCCCGCCTTGTCTTCTTTGCTCTGCCATTCCCTGTGTGCAGGAAATCTGACGGGAGGGGAGAACAACTCTATGCTAACAGAGAAGTCGTCGTCTTGGCGACTGAGTCAAGTCAAGTCCGGAGCGACTTATATATGTTTTTTTTCACTTTTTTGGGCATTTTATGGCTGGTGCGACTTATACTCCGGTGCGACTTATAGTCCGAAAATTACGGTATGTGTTTATACCTATGTATTCATATATTTTACCTGTATAAGCATGTACTAATAATTTCACATCCATATACTCTGAATTTTAGACGTTTGCAGCATGCATGTTTAAGAAGGTAAGGATGACCTATAGAAGCTAACACCCAAGTAAAAGCAAGTCAAGTTCCTTTAAATAGCCCTAAATCACAGGCAAGTCTCAAAGGGCTTCACATGTACAAAAATTGACAATTATTCTCAAGCATCCCCTGATCTTAAACTCCCAGGAGACCAAGGAAAAACGAAAAAAAAAAAACTGGCGGAAAAATGAGAAACCTTGAGAACAGACAAAAGATGGGAGAATTCCCCTTCCAGGATTACCAGGCTGCAATGGATGAAGAGAGGAACATAGAACACATAATATAAAACAATCCAAAGAAAAAGTGGATGTCCAATTCAAAGTGAAGAGCTGCAGGAGGTGCCCTCAATTGTCCTGGCAGTGTCTTCGACGGTGGTAATTGGTCGATGAGAAATCCAGACAGCCGTTATCAGTTTTAGTCACCGAAAACACAAACTCCAGCCGAATTGGCCACCACAGGTTAATTAAGGCCATGGCATAGAAATGTGTCTTTAATCGTTTCTTAAATGTTTCAACTGAGGTAGCAGTTCTGATATCTATCGGTAGGGCATTCCAAAGTTCTGGATCCTGAATAGAAAATGCTCTAGACCAGGCCTGGCCAACCTGGGGCTCCCGAGCCGCATGCAGCTCTTTGACTAGTTTGATGCGGCTCTTTTACGTTCATATCAACATTTGTGTTTGTGGGTTTTTTTGTGCGTCTTCGCTTCACTTGTGTTCAATATGGTATTTTCGTCAAACGCGCATGGGTAAGGTGAAATCCCACAAAGCAAGAGGGGGAAACCCATTCGACTAAAGTTTTGCTCTCAAAATGGCGGGGAAAAAATGCACAGCTAAACAAAAATATGAGATGAACTCAGGATGTTCATAACAGAGTGGGAAAGTTTATATTTTTTGTTGAACGTAATGGCAAGCCATTCTGCCTGATATGTCAGACGTCATTAGCGCATTTCAAAGCTTCAAATCTTCAGCGCCACTTCAGCTCACTCCATCGTAACATAGATAAGGACTTTCCCAAAAGGGACTGAATTTCGCAAGCGCAAGTTGGACACTGAAAAGTCAGGCAGAAAAACTGGTACAGTTTTTCCAAAAAATTACGAAGCACCCAGAGTTTGTCGTACGTGCATCATATTTGATGATTTGATTGAATATTTTACCGCTGCACCATTGAGAGCGTCCTCTCCAGCTGTATTGCTGTTTGGGGTGGCGGCTGCACTGACTACAACTTGAAGGCATAGTGAACACGGCTAGTAAGATTATTGGTGCTTCGCTCCCCTCCTTGAAGGACATTTACACCTCCCATCTCACCCGCAAAGCGACCACAATTGTGAGTTTGTTGAAAAAAATGTTTCATATCCATTCAAAATTGAATTGCACACTTTTACACATTTGTTCTAATCATGAAAGGTACAACCCCATCCATCCACCTACCTCTTGGAAAGATGCCTGGATCCGTGAATGTAGCCATACAGAAGTTGGCCAAAACAAACAGAAATATGATGCCATTATAAATGGGAACAGCTACAGAGAAACGCTCTGAAATCCATGGACAACTGCACAAAACAAACACAAAAGAAAGAACCTGTCAGAAAATACAGTGGCTATAGTTCTTTCAGAAAACTGCATCACTTCCATCCATCCATCCATCCATCCATCCATCCATCCATCCATCCATCCATCCATCCATCCATCCATCCATCCATCCATCCATCCATCCATCCATCCATCCTATGTACTGCTTTGTCCCTACGGGGGTCACGGGCGTGCTGGAGCCTATCTCAGCCGTCATCGGGCAGTAGGCGGGGGACACCCTGAACTGGTTGCCAGCCAATCGCAGGGCACACAGATATGAACAACCATCCGCACTCGCACTCACACCTCGGGGGAATTTGGAGTGCTAAATCGGCCCAAATGTTTTTGGGATGTGGGAAGAAACCGGACTGCCTGGAGAAAACCCACGCGGAAACGGGGAGAACATGCAAACTCCACACTGGGAGGGTCAGAGGTGGAATCGAACCCACACCCTCCTAACTGTGAGGCGCCGGCATCACTTACAACAAACACTTAAATTTGATCGAGACAACTAATTCTGAGATCTATGATTCACAAACCATAGCGCACAAGAATATCCCAAATAGCAGAAAAATAGGAAATATTTAGGACTCAAAGTTCACAGAAGAGGCGAATAATAAAGACTGAAGAATCCGAATCCGAACATGCATTTGAGCGTCTAAGACTTTGTGTTTTTATGAATGTGTACAAAACCTCATGTCTTGCAACTTTATTTAAAAAATAGTTTCATTAAACCCCAATGAAACCCCAGTTTTAAATTCAGTCTATAGGTAAACGTATAAATGTTTGTGATGTCTATATTATTTATATATGTATACACAATGTACGTATTTTGGACTTCAAAATTTTACTATTAATATTATCAAATTATTATATTAACCCTATTCAATTTGAGATAATGGTAAATGGGCAGGATCTAAATAATTTCTCCCTGGTCTAACACACAAATGCAAATATGCACATGCACACAGACACGCACGTGCACACAGACACACAGACACACAGACACACAGACACACATTGTTATTGTTTGTGCCTTCTTGTTTTTTATATTGAGTCGTTTACTTGTATGTCTATCGTGTAATATGTCTTGTCACCGTGGGATAGAGAAAACGTAATTTCGATCTCTTTGTGTGTCTCGGCATGTGAAGACGTTGACAATAAAGCAGACTTTGACTTGACTTTGACACACACACACAATATAGTAATCCTTTGCTATATCACGGTTCACCTTTCACGGCCTCGTTGCTTCACGGATTTTTTTTCGAAGTGCAGTGTTTCATGGCTTCAGAAGAAAAATACACTACAGAGCGGAGTCAGGCCGCAGTGAAATATGCGCGAGTTAAAATTTGTCCTACTATATAGTGCGTACTTCGTATTGATGATTAAAAATATTTATAATTATTTTACTGTAGTTATTTGTAAGAAAGCATTTAGTTCTCTGTTAAACAAATGCTTGGGCCTGAAGATAGGTTTTGTTCTTTTGTTTCATCTTCACGGATTTCGCCTATCATTTTTGGAACGTAACCCAAGCAAAAAATGAGGGATAATTGCATGCATGCATACATGCATACATGCATACATGCATACATGCATACATGCATACATGCATACATGCATACATGCATACATGCATACATGCATACATGCATACATGCATACATACATACATACAGTCGGATGCAGAAGTTTGGGCACCCCTGATCATTTTCAAGATTTTCCTTTATAAATCATTGGTTGTTCGGATCAGCAATTTCAGTTAAATATATCATATAGCAGACAAAAACAGTGATATTTGAGAAGTGAAACGAGGGTTATATGATTTACAGAAAGTGTGCAATCATTACCTAAACAAAAGTAGGCAGGTGCATAAACTTGGGCACCCAGTTGGGAAATTCGTTATATATTATCATTAAATTCTGTTTCTAATGGAATATCTTTGCTGCATGTGCCAGGAATTTCCAACCGATATAGAATGTTAAGAGAACAATGGTGTTTTTCATGGTTCAGGATGCTTATGGCTCAGTGGCGTAGCCAGGAATTTTTCTAGTAGGGGCGCGCGCCCACAGGAAAAAAAAATTGAACATCACCCACGCCGTTCGCTGATCGCTAAAACAACATCCGGGTCCGGGAGACAAACGGTGAATGGATAACATCGCGCAAGCACATTCGCGCAAGACCGAAAGAAAAAAACGGCATGAAAATGAAGAATCGAAAAAGCTCGATTTTTTTCAACCCGGGGCGCAGGGAGTCCTAACCGGGGCGCCGCCCCGGCTCGCCTCGGCTTGGCTACGCCACTGATATGGCTGGAGTCATGAGTCGCTTTAAGCAATAACATCCTGGTTTGAACAATGACATCATTGAGAGGTCCATACTGCTCGCCTTAAAGAATAACATCTTTGTTTTTCTGAAATCATGAGATGAATGTACTGCTGTGAACAAGAGAAGCTATACGTACATTTGTCTAAACTCCACCCATTGCATTTATTCAATAAAAAGGGGCCCGCCTGTGGCTAGAGCGCGGTTCGGGCCACACATCCTGTGTGTGTGTGTCTCGGGTGCCCTCCTGCAGGAGTGAAGCCTGATGAAGACAACTGTTGGTCTTACGAAATTCTTTGTGCAAATGTTGACGAACCCAACACACCCCAACAGAAAAATGACTATAAAATAATATCAATATTTAGTAAATGCTCCTTTTGCAGAAATAACAGCCTCTAAACATTTCCTATAGCTTCCAATCAGAATCTGGATTCTAGTTGAAGGTATTTTTGACCATTCTTATTGACAAAATATCTCCAGTTCAGTCAGGTTTGATGGTTTCCGAACATGGACAGCCCGGTTTAAATCACACCACAGACTTTCAATAATATTAAGGTCTGGGGACTGAGATGGCCATTCCGGAACATTGTACTTGTTGCTCTGGATGAATGCCTTAGTAGAGTTTGAGCAGTTTGGGGTCGTTGTCTTGTTGAGGTATCCAGCCCCTTGCCAACTTCAACTTTGTCACTGATTCTAGACCAGACATGGGCAAACTACGGCCCGCGGGCCACATCCGGCCCATGGGGCCGTTTAATCCGGCCCGCCAAACCTGAATAAACTGTATTATTAACTTTTTGGGGGGTCATTTTCCCTGCAATTACTACGCTTCCCCAGTAGATGGCGAAGCGCCCGCCCGCGCATTTACTCCCGGGAGCCGTGTCAGAACGCTCGGTGCACACTCAAGTGCGTGTGCGTACTCAGTAGTACGTAGTAATTTTATCTATCAGTGCCGAATTTCGAGTGTAGGCTGTGACGTCAATATTCTCGTAATTCGCGCGCTGAGTTTTCAGATACAGTTTTACGCTGATGCCACCCACAAACATTCCCCTGGAATCCTTCCATTAAAATGAGTGGCCTGAAGAAAAGAAAGGTGGACACTGAGTGTCGAATGTTAAAAAAGAGTTGACAATTTGGCTCGACCTACGTGTGTGAGAAGACGTTCAGCCACATGAACGTCAACAAAGCCCGTCACAGATCTAGGTTAACGGGCCGACGCCTCGGCTCTATCCAAAGAATTACCACAACAAATTTTACTCCAGACTATGATGCATTAGCAAAAAAGGGAAACCAACAATACTATTGATTTCTTTATTACTTTATTTAGATGTATTCTTTCACTGATTCTTCAAGATGATGTATTTGGTCAGAATGTTTGCTGTTGTATGTGATTTCGCCTCATTAGATAAACATATTTCATAAATCTGACCTGCAGGCGCTGAAGTGATGGAAAATGTTATTCATCATAACAGTGTCGTATTTAATAAGAATCACTGATAATAGTTTTTTGGTGAAATATTTTTTTAATGCTGTTAATAAATGCATTTGTTTTCAAAAAGCTTTTTTTAATATCCATGCTTTAGTATCTACTAAAAGTAAAAACTTTTTATGCAATGACCTTTACATGTCATTTATATTACTTCACACGAACACTACATCCATCTGCTCCTGGTTCGGCCCCCCGGTCAAAATTTTTAACTCAAATCGGCCCGCAAGTCAAAAGGTTGGCCCACCCCTGTTCTAGACCATTGTTTGCAAGAATCTGCTGATACTGACTTGAATCCATGCGACCTTCAACTTTAACATGATTGCCAGTACCTGCACTGGCCACACAGCCCCACAACATGATGGAAACTCCACCAAATGTTACTGTGGGTAGCAAGTGTTTGTCATGGAATGCTGTGTTCTTCTTCCTCCATGCATACCGCCCCTTCTTAGTATGTCCAAATAACTACATTTTTGTTTCATCAGTCCACAGCACCTTATTGCAAAATTAAGCTGGCTTGTCCAAATGTGCTTTCGCATACCTCAAGTGATTGTTTGTGGCATGTGCGCAGAAAAGGCTTCTGCCGCATTATTCTCCCATACAACATCTCCTTGTACAAAGTGCACTGAATAGTTAAAAGATGCACAGTGTCACCATCTGCATAAAGATCATGTTGTAGGTCTTTGGAGCTGCTCTGTGGGTTGACTTTGACTGTTGTCACCATCCTTCGCCTCTGCTTATCTGAGATTTTTCTTGGCCTGCCACTCCGGACAAACGTCATTTCACTTCTCAAATATCACTGTGTTTGTTTGCTATATGATATTTTTAACTGAAATTGCTGATCTGAACAACCAATGATTTATAAAGGAAAATCCTGAAAATGATCAGGGGTGGCCAGACCTTTGCATACGACTGTATGTATGTGTATCATATATATATACTACATACAGTATGTATGTATGTGTATCATATACGTACATACGTGTGTGTATATATATATATGACTGCACCAATTGGGGAGTTTTCGAAGCTGCCACTTCAGACTTGCATGAACTCACTGACACTGTCACATCATACATCAGTTTTTGTGAGGATCTGTGTGTGCAGACTAAGACCTTCTGCACGTACAACAACGACAAACCTTGGTTTACACCGAACCTCAGGAGGCTGCGCAAAGTCAAGGAGGAGGCCTACAGGAGCGGCGACCGCGAGCTGTTCAGGCAGACCAGAAACACACTGAACCGAGAGGTCACGAAAGCCAGGAGGTGTTACGGGGAGAACCTGAAGAGACACCTCTCTGCCAATCTTGATCCCTCAACAGTGTGGAAAGGTCTGCAGAGCATCACAGGCTACAAGAAACAAACCCCCCGTCCTGTAGAGAGCCCAAGGCTTGCTAACCAGCTAAACAAGTTCTACTGCAGGTTTGATCTGTCCTCCCACACAACGGGACCTCCTGCAGCACAATCTACATACTCACCTCTCCCCACAACTGCTCTGTCCACACCTCTATCATCGTTGTCACCCACTCACTCTCTTGCAGAGGCCGCGCCCGCACTCCAGGTACGCGAGGAGGAAGTGCGCCAGATGTTCCAGAGACAAAAGACCAGGAAGGCACCGGGCCCAGATGGCGTGTCACCTTCCTGCTTGAAAGTCTGCGCTGAGCAGCTGGTGCCCACCTTTGCACGGATCTTCAACCATTCTCTGGAGCTGTGTGAGGTGCCCTCGTGCTTCAAGAGCTCCACCATCGTTCCAGTGGCCAAGAAGCCCGCCATCACAGGTTTGAATGACTATAGACCCGTCGCACTGACGTCTGTGGTCATGAAATCGTTCGAGAGGTTAGTGCTGAACCACCTGAAGGAGGTCACGGGCCCCCTGCTTGACCCCCTCCAGTTTGCCTACCGGGCAAACAGGTCAGTGGATGATGCGGTCAACATGGGACTGCAATACATCCTGCACCACCTGGACACCCCAGGAACGTACGCCAGGATCCTGTTCGTGGACTTCAGCTCGGCGTTCAACACCATCGCTCCTGACATCCTCCAACAGAAGCTCATCCAGCTTGCGGTGCCTGCCTCCACCTGTCAGTGGATCACCAGCTTCCTGACCAACAGGAGACAGCGTGTGAGGCTGGGGGGCATCACATCTGACACCCGGACCACCAACACTGGAGCCCCTCAGGGGTGCGTCCTCTCCCCACTACTCTTCTCTCTCTACACAAATGATTTTTCCTCAGGTGAAGCTCCTGAAGTATGCAGACGACACCACTCTCATTGGACTGATCCAGGACGGTGATGAGACTGCGTACAGACAGTAGGTGGAGCGGCTGCTCCACTGGTGTAGTCAAAACCATCTGGAGCTGAACCCGCTCAAGACCGTGGAGATGACAGTGGATTTCAGGCGAGACCCTTCACCACTTTTACCCCTCACTATCCGCAGTAATACTATTCTCTCCACAGACACCTTCAAGTTCCTGGGAACCACAATCTCTCGGGACCTGAAATGGACCGGCCACATAGACTCTGTCCGGAAGAAGGCCCAGCAGAGGCTGTAATTCCTGAGACAGCTCAAGAAGTTCAACCTGCCGCGAGAGCTTCTGAAGACCTTCTACACTGCCATCATCCAGTCTGTCCTCTGCACCTCCATCACTGTTTGGTTTGGATCGGCCTCCAAACAAGACAAGCACAGACTACAACGGACAATCAGAACTGCAGAAAAGATCATTGGAATCAACTTCCCATCTATCCAAGACTTGTACCTGTCCAGGACCAGGAATCGTGCAAGGAACATCTCTACAGACCCTTCTCACCCAGGTTGCAGTCTGTTTGAACTACTCCCCTCCGGACGGCGTTATAGAGCTCGGTACGCCAAAACCAGCAGACACAGAGACAGCTTCTTCCCCCAGGCTGTTGCTCTGATGAACTCACACCACTCATAGAGTCTCAGAGACATTACTGTGCAATAACATCCTGCTTTTCACACCTTTTTGAATTTGTCTACACTGTTTTTGCCATTATTCACATGTCCTGAATGTTGTTAGTCACCTAAATGTTGAACAGAGGGTGTGTTTTTACCGAAGTCAAATTCCTTGTTTGGCACGCTCAAACATGGCGAATAAAAAACTCTTGAATCTTGAATACAAATCCCTCGTGACTTTGGGGTCACCTATCGCAGCCTCACTCGGATGGGAACATGTTGATTTGTGTCCTTGCAGCTGATTGGCTTAGCAGTTCTAACTACACTTTATCTCAGCCTCCCGCACTTTATTCACTCCGTCTGCGTCAACATATCAGCAGCACCTCAGACTTGCACTTCATTACACACATACTATCATGTCGATGCTCCTCGATCGCCAAGCGGAGTTGAACTGCGTGTCTGCTTTTCAATCGCGATCGGATTGTCCTGTTTGCCCATCATAAAATAGAAAAAAAGTCTTGTGCGGATGCCCTCGCGCTGGGCAGCGGGGGCGCAACAGCCGCTCAGCACAGGCAAGAGCAGAACAGAGTTGTTGCACTTTAAAATGAAGAGTCGGTCAGCGAACCCGCGTCGTGTGGGCATCTCGTTACACAGTAGTTCAGGCTAACGAGAATCAAGTGGCAGGCGTGCATGTCAAAATAGACAAAACTGTGAGGACTGACGATTAGGAGTTCCGTATTGGCGACGCACACCTCAGAGGTCTAAAGCGGAGGGTGGGTGATGCCATAGGCCAGCAGGGCGAGAGCGGAGACGTGACACAGCCGCGCACAAAGGGACAAACGCACCGCCGTGCAGAAACAGTCGGGACAACGGCAGTGAGCGTAACCGCCCACGTAGAAAAAAAGCACTGCCATCCAGGATTTTGGACAGCGGCCGGCAATGAGCACTAAGCGCAGGGCGTGCCTCTGTGCAACGTTTGGATGCCCTTACGCTGGGCTGTCAGGGTGCATCAGCCGGTCAGCGCTGCAAGAGCAAAGCAGAGCCGTGACACATTTACACTTTAAAGTGTTTAAATGTTTAAAAGTACAATCGAGTGCAGTACAAGCTGGGCAGCGGCCAAAGGCAGGGACCTTGGCGGTCTGATTCCCGGCTGCAGAGGCTGGCTCTTGGGACATGGAATTTCACCTCTCTGGCTGGAAAGGAGCCCGAGCTGGTGTGCGAGGCAGAAAAGTTCCGACTAGATATAGTCGGACTTGCCTCCACGCACAGCTTGGGTTCCGGTACAAGCCCTCTCGAGAGGGGCTGGACTCTCTTCCACTCTGGAGTTGCCCACGGTGAGAGGCGTCAAGCAGGTGTGGGTATACTTATTGCCCCCCGGCTGGGCGCCTGCACATTGGGGTTCACCCCGGTGAACGAGAGGGTAGCCTCCCTCCGCCTTCGGGTTGGGGGACGGGTCCTGACTGTTGTTTGTGTCTATGCACCAAGCGGCAGCTCGGAGTACCCACCCTTCTTGGGGTCCCTGGAGGAAGTGCTGGCGAACGCTCCTTCTGGGGACTCCATCATTCTACTGGGTGACTTCAATGCTCACATGGGCAATGACAGTGAGACCTGGAAGGGCGTGATTGGGAGGAACGGCCCCCCCGATCTGAACCCGAGTTGTGTTCTATTATTGGACTTCTGTGCTCGACACGTTTTTTTCTATAATGAACACCATGTTCAAACATAAGGGTGTCCATGTGTGCACTTGGCACCAGGACACCCTAGGCCGCAGTTCGATGATCGACTTTGTAGTTGTGTCATCGGATTTGCGGCCGCATGTTTTGGACACTCGGGCGAAGAGAGGGGCGGAGCTGTCAACTGATCACCACCTGCTGGTGGGTTGGCTCCGATGGTGGGGGAAGATGCCGGTCCGACCTGGCAGACCCAAACGCTCTGTGAGGGTCTGCTGGGAACGTCTGGCGGAATCCCCTATCAGGAAGAGCTTCAACTCTCACCTCCAGCATAGCTTTTCCCACGTCCCGGGGGAGGCGGGAGACATTGAGTCCGAGTGGACCTTGTTCCGCGCCTCCATTGGTGAGGCGGCCGACCGGAGTTGTGGCCGTAAGGTCATTGGTGGCTGTCGTGGCGGCAATCCCCAAACCCGCTGGTGGACACCGGCAATTAGGAGTCTTATCGGGCCGTTTTGGCCTGCGGGACTCTGGAGGCAGCTGATGGGTACCGGATGGCCAAGCGGAACGCGGCTTTGGCGGTTGCTGAGGCAAAAACCCGGCCGTGGGAGGAGTTTGGCGAGGCCATGGAGAATGACTTCCGGACGGCTTCGAGGAAATTCTGGTCCACCATCCGGCGTCTCAGGAGGGGGAAGCAGTGCAACGTCAACACTGTGGAGATGGCGTGCTGCTGACATCGACTCGAGACGTTGTGTGTCGGTGGGGAGAATACTTCGAAGACCTCCTCAATTCCACCTACACGCGTTCCATTGTGGAAACAGGGCCTGGGGACTCTGAGGCGGACTCTCCAATCTCTGGGGTCGAAGTCACTGAGGTAGTTAAAAAACTCCTCGGTGGCCAGACCCCGGGGGTGGATGAGATCCGCCCGGATTTCTTAAGGGCTCTGGATGTTGTGGGGCTGTCATGGCTGACACGTCTCCACAACATCGCGTGGACATCGGGGACTGTGCCTCTGGATTGGCAGACTGGGGTAGTGGTTGCCCTCTTTAAGAAGGGGGACCGGAGGGTGTGTTCCATTTACAGGGGAATTACACTCCTCAGCCTCCCTGGTAAGGTCTATTCAGGGGTCCTGGAGAGGAGGGTCCGTCGGGAGGTCGAACCTCGGATTCAGGAGGAACAGTGTGGCTTTCGTCCTGGCCGTGGAACAGTGGACCAGCTCTTCACCCTCAGCAGGATCCTCGAGGGTGCATGGGAGTTCGCCCAACCAGTCCACCTGTGTTTTGTGGACTTGGAGAAGGCGTTCGACCGTGTCCCTCGGGAGGTCCTGTGGGGGGTGCTTCGGGAGTACGGGGTACCGAGCCAACTGATAAGGGCGGTTTGGTCCCTGTATCACCGATGCCAGAGTTTGGTCCGCATTTCCGGCAGTAAGTCGGATTCGTTCCCAGTGAGGGTTGGACTCCGCCAAGGCTGCCCTTTGTCACCAATTCTGTTTATAATTTTTATGGACAGAATTTCTAGGCGCAGCCGAGGCGTTGAGGGTGTGCGGTTTGGGGACCTCAGCATCGCGTCTCTGCTTTTTGCAGACGACGTGGTGCTGTTGGCTTCTTCAGGCCGTGATCTCCAGCTCTCACTGGAGCGGTTCGCAGCCGAGTGTGAAGCGGTCGAATGAGGGTCAGCACCTACAAATCCGAGTCCATGGTCCTCGATCGGAAAAGGGTGGAATGCCCTCGGGGATGGGATCCTGCCCCAAGTGGAGGAGTTTAAGTATCTTGGGGTCTTGTTCACGAGTGAGGGGAGGATGGAGCGCGAGATCGACAGGCGGATCCGTGCAGCGTCGGCAGTAATGCGGACTCTGTACCGGTCCGTTGTGGTAAAGTGAGAGCTGAGCCAAAAGGCAAAGCTCTCAATTTACCGGTCGATTTACGCTCCTACCCTCACCTATGGTCACGAGCTATGGGTCGTGACCGAAAGAACGAGATCCCGGATACAAGCGGCCGAAATGAGTTTTCTCCGCAGGATGTCCGGGCTCTCCCTTAGATATAGGGTGAGAAATTCGGTCATCCGGGAGAAACTCGGAGTAGAGTCGCTACTCCTCCACGTTGAGAGGAGCCAGATGAGGTGGCTCGGGCATCTCAGCAGGATGCCTCCTGGACGCCTCCCTGGGGAGGTGTTCCGGGCATGTCCCACCGGTAGGAGACCCCGGGGACGACCCAGGACGCGCTGGAGAGACTATGTCTCTCAGATGGCCTGGGAAGGCCTTGGGATCCCTTGGGATGAGCTAGATGAAGTGGGTTGGGAGAGGGAAGTCTAGGAGTCCCTCCTGAAGCTGCTGCCCCCGCGACCCGACCCTGGATAAACGGAAGAAGATGGATGGATGGATGGACAAATTCGAGATTTTTTCTTCGGATGTCTGCTGAAATTCGGATGTCGAACCTCGCGAGATGAGCCGAGAGGACCCGCATGCCAACTGACTCCGTTCGTTATTACGTTCTCGTTACTCTGAGGATTGCATCAACTCTAATCATGCCTCCAAAGGAAGCAAGTGGGAGCAGTAAAGCCATACTAAAACACAAAGACGCTCCTAAAGCAATGTGACACTGAGCGCCCGGCCGGCGCGTTGCGGTTGCGCGATCAGACCAAATTAAGCTCCCTGCGCACTGAGGTCCACTTAAATTTTGGAAAGTACAATAGGACCGCTCTGTCACAATAACGCGACCAGCGCGGTGCAGTTGCGCGGTCGGCGGCGCGCAACGGTTGCGCGTTCAGCGGTGCGCTGAAGATGGATGGATGGAAAGTTTCATAAAAGTCTTGTGTTTGTTTTCTTTATTTTCCTATTTATTTAAATAGAGAATGTTTATAAAAATCAGTTTGACTTTAAAATGTTTACTTAAGTGTTTAAGAATACAAAAACATTTAAAAGTACAATATACAGTGTTACAATAAACACAATACAATACAATACAATAAAGGTTCATAAAGGTCTTTTATGGATATTGTAACAATATATTTTCTCTACATCGCGGATTTTCACCTATCGGGGGTGGTCTTGGAACCAATTATCTGCGATAGATGAGGGATTACTGTACCGTATTTTTCGGACTATAAATCACGTTTTTTTTCATTGTTTGGGTGGGGGGCGATTTATACTGAGGAGCGACTTACGTATATGTGAATTTTTTCACAAACTTTCAAAATTCCCCCCCCAAAAAAGTGAAACCGCGATAAACGAACCGCGATGTAGCAAGGGATTACTGTAATTTGAACTTCAAGTGACGTCAGCGGTGCGGCGGTTGTTTACATAAAGGACAAAGATTCTGTCACGGGATGACGAAGATGACAAAGGGCACCACGTACCACCGGCATCATTAGAGACTTTGTAAGTGACACGGAGGACGAAGAGTTTGAAGGATTTAATGATTTGGAGTGACACATAAGGTTTGAAAAACTATAATGGCTTTTACGCACGCCCGGTCCTACTCTACAGAGCTCTCTCACCTCCGTGGATGGAAGTCGGGGGCCGGCGCTCGGCTGGGTGGCTGTCCGGGGACGGTGGATGGGGCTCGGACATAGCTTTTACGCACGCCCGGTCCTATTCTACGGAGCTCTCTTCCACCTCCATGGATGGAAGTCGGGGGCCGGCGCTCGGCCGGGTGGCTGTCTGGGGATGGTGGATGGGGCTCGGACACTGCTCCTACGCACGCCCGGTCCTACTCTACGGAGGTCCCAGCCACCTCCGTGGCTGGTAGTGTCACCGGGGATGGAAGTCCACGCCGCCACACGCTTGGAAGTCTATGCTGGTGCTTGGGGCCGTGTGGCGGTGAACTATTTCTGTTATAGTTATTTGATATATTTTATTTCGTGTAGCAACTTGTATGTTTTTATCGTTACAGTTCAGTAGTTGTCGGCTTGTTGAACTTTTGTTTTGTTAAATAAAGAGCCGTTTACCAAACGTCTTTCCTTGTACTTTAACGCTCCAATATAGTTGTATACTAGATCTGTGGAATAATGACGAGGCTGATGTCAGTGGCGCACGTGCGGCGTTGTTGACAAAGGACGAGGAATTTGATCAATGGATTTAATGATTTGGAGTGACACAGATGGTTTGATAATATTGTTGATTATATGATAGTTATTTGATATATACTTTATTTATCGTTATATGGGTCTGCGGAATATTTCGAACTGCAACTCACGACGTCAGCGGCGCGGCTCATACGTGGCATCGTTTACATAAAGGACGATCGATGGATTTAATGAATTGAAGTGACACAGATGGTTTTATAAACGTGCTATTTATGTAATAGTTATTTGAATAACTCTGAATGTTACATCAGGCCCGTTCTCAGCTCTTCGTTTGTGTTTATGTCACGTTAGCATACCTATTGTTAAGCCTGTTGTTGCTTGTTCATGTCTGTTCTTGGTGTTGGATTTTGTCGAATAAATTTCCCCCAATATGCAACTTATACTCCGGAGCGACTTATGTTTTTTTTTCACTTTATTGAGGATATTATGGCTAATGCGACGTATATTCCGGAGCGAATTTTAGTCCGAAAAATACGGTATATGTGAAAAGTTGAATGTGCCATTAAGAATGCATGGGGAAAATTCTGCCGGACATTTGCGATTTTTGCGAAAACAGAAACTTTTTGGAACGAGAAAAATGCAAGCTATGTGTTCTAGTGAGTTTTTGTTGTTATTTTTTTTCTTACAATGTAAATTAGGCTAGTGCACAGCGTTGGATGTTTATATTGTAACATTCGTAGTTTGCTCTTTACTGCTTTTCGAATTTCTTGGTGCGGCGGCGGGTGACTCATTCATACTCGGCTCCATTGTCCATACCCGCGATCAGCTGTTAGCCTGGCGCTACACACCCCTTCCCTGTGCGGTGCGGCCGGAGACCCTCACGGAGATACGGCCACGGACAAGAGGGTGCCGAGCGCAGGGAGCGGAAGAGACGTGCTTGCCGTCGGTCATCATGGGGAACGTAAGATCTCTTCAAAGCAAGATGGAAGAGCTAATGGCGCTAACCCGGATGCAGAGGGAATATCGCGAATGTAGTCTCATGTGCTTCACGGAGACGTGGCTGAACAATCTCGCACAACTCACACTTCTCCCTGGATGATTTCAAGTGGTGTGGGCTGACAGGAGAGCTACGGAGAGCGGTAAGAAGAGGGAAGGGGGAATCGCTGTGTTTCTGAACAATAGATGGCGCCATACTGGACACATCAGTGTTAAGGAGCTAAGACTTGGAGCTGTTAGAGGTTAGCATGCGGCCGTACAACCTCCCGAGGGAGTTTTCACAAGTTATTGCTATAACTGTGTACATCCCACCCTCAGCTGTCGATGCTACCGCTACGGACCAGATCCACACTATCGTTTCTCAGCTTCAAACTCAGCATCCCCAATCCCTCCTCCTCATCTCCAGGGACTACAATCATGCTTCCCTGACCTCTTCTCTCGCCACCTTTACGCAATATGTAAATTGCCACACCAGAGACAATAAAACTTTGGACCTGTTGTATGCTAATGTCAAGGATGCATACACCTCATCCCTCCTCGCCCCACTTTGTCGCTCGGATCACAACCTCGTCCATCTGGTCACAGACTACACCCCGGTGGTGAAACAGCGACCACCTGAGAGGAGGTCTGTCATGTTGTGGTCTGAAGAGGCTACTGCCAGGCTCAGAGACTGCTTTGAGAATACAGACTGGGAAGCACTCTGTAGCCCCCATGGCAGTGACATTGACTTCATGGCCCACTGCATTACGGACTACATTAATTTCTGTGTGGAGAACACTGTGCCCTCCAAGTTGGTCCAGTGTTTTCCCAACAACAAACCCTGGGTGTCCTGCAAGACAAAGAGTCTTTAGTTCGGGGGACGTGCTGTGTAGAGTCCAGAAGGAACTCCGGCTGAAGATCAGGAAGGGGAAGGAGAACTACAGGGGAAGGCTTGAGAAGCAAATGGAGCTTGACAACGCCAGAAACATCTGGAGAGGTCTGCAATCAATCTCAGGCCATGGTAAAGGGGTTGATAGGAAACCAACTTGTGGGGACAAGGACTGGGCGGATGAACTCAATCTGATCTTCAACAGATTTGATTCTGCCCCCACCACCCCTTTACCCACCCTGCTCCCACTCCTCACCTTTCCCGGCCTGCTCCACTCCCCCGCCGCACCTCAACTTGCAGCCTTCAACACTCCAGCCCCCTCACCAGCTCACCAACCTCCTCTCACCCACGCGAAGACACTCTTCACTCCCCCACCCCAGTCTTCTCCTTTACAGATCTTCAGGTGAGGAGTCAAATCAGGAAGATCAAGGCAGGGAAGGCCCCGGGCCCAGACGGCATCTGTCCGAGACTGCTTAGAGACTGTGGGGATCAGCTAAGTGGCGTAGTAATGTACCTGTTCAACCTGAGCCTGAATAAAGTTCCAGCCCTGTGGAAGACCTCCTGCATGGTCCCCGTACCAAAGGTGCCGTGCCCCAAGGAGCCTAACCACTTCAGGCCTATTGCCTTGACTTCCCACCTGATGAAGACTATGGAGAGGATCATCCTGGGTCAGCTGCGTTCACTGGTGGGAGTACAGCTGGACCCCCTGCAGTTTGCTTATTGGCCTGGTGTTGGGGTGGACAATGCAGTAATTTATTTACTGCACAGATCACTGCTTCACCTGGAGAACATCGGGAGCACTGTGAGGATCATGTTCTTCGATTTCTTCAGCGCTTTTAACACCATCCGCCACTGCTCAGGGTGAAGATGGAGAAAGCAGGAGTGTACCAACGCCTGGCTGCATGGACTACAGACTTCCTCACCAACAGGCCGCAGTACATGAGGTTACATCGCTGTGAGTCTGACATTGTGTTCTGCAGCACAGGTGTCCCCCAGGGTATGGTGCTCTCTCCTTTCATATTCACCCTGTACACTTCGGACTTCACCCACGACACCACACGTTGCCACATCCAGAAGTTCTCCGATGACACAGCCATTGTTGGATAAGATTCTGAGGGGAACGATCTGGAACACAGGACCGTCATCAAGGACTTTGTCAGCTGGTGTGAGCTTAACCAGCTTCAGCTGAGCACCAGCAAGATGAAGGAAATAATTGTGAACTTCGGGAGGTCAGCACCCCACTTCACTCTGGTGAACATCCAGTAATCGGACATTGAGGTTGTGGAGAACTACAAATTCCTGGGTGTTCACCTTAACAACAAACTGGACTGATCACACCTACTCCCTGTAGGAGTCGCCTCCACCTGCTGAGAAGACTGAGGTCCTTCGGCGTGTGCAGGGCTCTCCTCCGGACCTTCTATGACTCTGTGGTGGCCTCAGTCGTCCTCTACGCTGTGGTCTGCTGGAGAGGGGGCAGAACAGACCGGGACAGAGGGAGACCGAATAAAATGGTCAGGAGAGCGAGGTCTGTCCTGGGATGTCCCCTGGACTCCATAAAGGTTGTGGGTGAGAGGAGGATGTAAGTTAAGCTGAAATCCATCATGGACAACACCTCTCACCCCCTCCATGACAGTGCGGTCCCTGAGGAGCTCCTTCAGCAGCAGACTATTACACCCACGGTATAGGAAGGAGAGGTTCCGCAGGTCCTTCATTCCCACTGCTGTCAGACTCAACAACATGCGGGGTGCCTGATAAAATTGTGTTTCGTCTCTACCGCTACTAGTGGCACTTGTCTTTGTTCTTGTCTATTATTTAACCTTTTTTCAATTTGGCACTTGTAATCTTGCACTTTTGTTCACTGCTGTGACAAGTAGATTTCCCCGCTGTGGGATGAATAAAGTTCTATCATCATCATCATCATTAATGGCGGCGGCGGTACCGGCCCCGATCTACGTAAAACGTAATGTCCTCTGATTGGTTCATCGGGTTACGCCTGTTTATTACGTCTATGTGTGGCGGAAACCACACAAAACAACTATACAAATTTGCACAAACGGTAGTATTTATTTATCAATGACGGCAGAGGTACGTACTTTCCTTAAACGATAGTATTTATTTACCAATGGCGGTGCAGGTACGTACTCCTCTACGTGTTACATCCAATCGTCTGATTGGTTTACTGCCCTGATCAATGTAAAACGTAATTTCCTCTGATTGGTTCATCGGGTGCCTGTATGTTACGTATCTGTGTGGCGGAAGCCACACAAAACAATGGCGGTGAAGGTACGTACTCCTCTACGTGTTACGTCTAGGCCTCTGACAGTTTTTTTTTTGGTCCCGATCTACGTCTAAGCCTGTATATTACGGAAGCCAGACAAAGGAACTTTACAGATTTTTTAATTTGGTCCACACAAAAGGTGCACCTTCTTAAAATGCGCACCTTCGTTTTTTGAGAAAATTAAAGGTGTTTATGTGCGCCCTATGGTTGTGAAATTATGGTCGTTGAAGCAGGCCATCTTTTATTGTCTCTTGTACAGTGTCCTAATTGTTGTATTGAGAAATGTATTCACCGATAGAGAAAAAAAATATCAAGATTGTACACAAGAGGGTTTCGAGGAAGGTGTTTACCATAAGGTGATGCAATAAGGCTCAGAAGTGTTTGTATCAAATTGGACGCATTGCGTAGTATAGAGGTGCAATGTTCACAACATTTTGAGTTCATCCTTAATGTTACAGAAGACTTTAATTTTCAAAACAAAGGATGACAGTGAGGACTCTTCCTAATCAAGCTTGTAACATTTCTAAAGGTGATTGATGCACACAAGTGTTATTTTAGTAAAGTGTCTAGGTTGTGTTGTGCAATCTATAACTGACAGCAAATTATCAACTCTGATTGCACTAGTTTAAAGTGGATATTAAATGCAACCACTGACTGTAGTCTACCCATGTACATATCCAATCAGACACTGGCAAAACCCGGAAACAAAACACATTTTGAGGCTTTTCATTGGACAATAACTACAACTACTAGATGTTTGCTCGATTTGCTGGATCATACACAAACTTACCAATGAATACAAAACGTGCAAGAGTGCAACAACATTTTTTGTTTGATTTGTTGAAAAATAGTGTATGTTAACAAAAAAGTCCTCCCTCGTTGGGAATCTTTAAAATGCACAAAATGCGCCCTCGCCCCAATACGACTGGAAAGAAAGTTTGGCGGTTGACAAACTAGAAAGTGTGTGTGTGTGTATGTGTGCGCGCGTGTGTGTGTTGCATGGCTATGCACGTGTGGCACATTTTTGGGACTCATTGTGAAACGTGCATGGGTGTAAAACACTTACGTGAAGCAGAAGAACAGTGTGGTTGAACCAACCAGGAAGAAAGTGGCTGCTGATACAGGAACATAGCGTGAGAGTCGCAGAGGTCTTCTGGACAGGTTCACAGAATGGGGCAGGGGAGAAGAGTCTGGACCCTGCCCTTCACTATTATGACTGTCACCAGGCATCCCTCCCTAACTGCGCAGTGATGTTTTGGTTCTCATCTGCAATGCTGTGGGAGTTGTCATTCAGTTAAAAGTTCTTACTGGTGTACCAAGTGGATTTATAAATTCAAATTAGGATTTATAGAAACAAAATTTAAATTGAGAACAACTTTGTACATCAAATCAATCAAAAGAGAATGCAGGGATAACATGAACTAGGTTATCACTGGACAAAAATACATTATCTCAAGAAAAGTCCAGACACCAATACAAAAAATAAAGTTGTTTCAGCAACGAAATTCACAAAAGTAAAATCCACAATAAAATGCAATTATGGTGTTACCCACAAAACATTGACATCAAGTACTCTGCAGTAATCAATGAATTCAGAATTGTAGCTTGAATGCTCAAAAGATATTTTTTGTTTAACATCACGACTTAACATGTTCCATTTGATCTGTTGGATATATCAAAATAAGGGAGTTGGATATGGCAAATGAGTAGACATTTTGAAAGAAACATTTGAAACAGTCTAAGACATGAGCCTTCCACTTGTCATTCTGAAGTGCACTTGGTTATAAATCAAGCCAAATTTGAAAACTTCTTTTGTAATCTTACAGTCATATGAAACCGAGATCTGAATTCAGAGCATCTGCAACTGTTTCAGAAAAATAATAAATAAATACAACTTGCTTTCAATCCAACATACATATTAGGCACAGCAGTCCATAAATGTGCCAATCTAGAAGCGTGCTTTTCCTACAGGTGGACATTTAAAAAAAAAAAAGCAAGTGATTCAGACCGCCTGACATATGAGCTGCATCAGAGATTGCAGTGACAAAAAAGAACTGATGGTGCCAAACTTCAGAAAATGGTTTGGGTGTAATTCATGTCTTTTAAATTTTCATAGGCAAAATTACACAACAACTAAAAAATATTATTCCGAGTAATTTGCAGAGGGGTAAGGTAACATCAGTTCAAGGTAAAATCACCAGCTTTTAAGATTACTTTTATTGGGCCACAGCGTCTCCACTAATTTAATATTTCTACGATGTTAACAACAATCTAAGCACGCTTACAAGCTTGCACTTCCACATACATGACTCTCGTGCCTACACAGTTTCCCTCTTTATTAGCCAGCAATTGATTTTTAGAAAAAGCAACAATGCACTTGAATTGGAAATAGAAACTTTTGTTTGACCTATAGAAAAATCTTAGGTCACTGATATTTGAAGGTTTTGAGATTTTTGAGTATATTGGCTAAAAAATCCACACCCTAACAAGCACTTCCTACTAAGATCAGATGTCTGTTTGCTGGACAGTTTGGGTCCTTTGGTGTTTGGACTTGAAACATTGCAAACAATTCAAATCAAATAGTCGTTCATCAAAAACCTTCCAATCCAATTGATCGGGATACTGCACCTAAAGAAACACAAAGAGAGCTTTTTTTTGTCATGGTGTAAAACCAAATTGTTAACAATTCAAGGCAATCTGTATTAGTGGAGGATGGTTGAATGACTGTAAGGCAACTTTGCCCACAGTAATATTCGTGTTTTAGGGAAGTTACTGATAATTATTTTATCAAACAATTAAAGGGAAGTGAGCCAACATTGGCACTTATGTGATAGAACTGTATTAAGAATGATGAGAATGATGAGATTTAACGATATTTTGGAACAGAACGGTGAAACACCCACTGCCGCCAACTTTTTGGGCGGATTCTGCTTGATGTGACACATTTTTTTTCTTTCGGTATGGCGCCGTAAGTGGCTGCCTTCCAGCAGTGTTCTCTCTTTTCCTCTTTATTTCTTTCTTTTCTCCTTCTTCTTTCTGTCTTTTTGTCCATTCGGCGATGCTGGTGCCTTCTACCGCACCTCGGTATCTCTTCGGATCGGATATTTTGTATTATTTTTTTTTCTTCCTGGGACCGGGATCATCGGTCGAGACCGGCGTAACTCTACGGCGGCTTCCTGCTTATCCGGGCAGTGATGACCGGGTCCCTCGCCTTGGCCTTGCAGCCGCAACCCCTGTGGGGAGTCCGCTCCCTCGTGCTCGTCGGAACCAACGACTTTCGCCATGCTAGCCCCGTGGTGACCATCTGCACGTGCACCCGACTGGGTGCCCAGGACGCTGCTCACACGTTTGCCTGCTTTGTGATGTTTTTCACCGATTCACGACCACGGTCCATTGGGCGCCGTTGAACTGGACTGCCCCTACACCTGTCTATGGACCCCGTGGAGGCTATTTAGTGTGTTTTGGGGTGTTCTCTTGTATTGAGGGGTGCTGGTTGGCCACAGTTACTTTTTTTCCTTTGTCTTTTATCTTTGTTTTGCTTTGATGGCTTTTATCTTGAGCACTTTCTGGCTTTCTTTGTGGCGCCGTTGTGTGGCAGCCTTATGAGTGCCTGTTGAGTTGCGCTCATGCCATTTGTGCGTCTTTTGTATACCCACTCTGTGGTATGAATACTGCTGGGGCCTGAATTTCCCCACCCCTGGGGATCAATAAATATTCAATCAATCAATCAATCAATCAGCCTGACTATGTCACAAAAGAAAGACATCACAATTTCCCTATTGGAAATAGTTGTAAAGACTATCACTTAAAATGTACAACAAACAAAGATGGAAATTGACAAACGCAAACATGTCAGCTGGCTTGTGGCTCAGCCAGGAGGCCTCGACCCACCCGCACCACGTCGCAACATTGGCTTGTTGAAAAGATTGGTAGAACCGGACTTCCAGCGAGGAGGCCGACCCTTCAGCTGAGTGTGACCGTTTAAAGCACCTCCTTTTTGGATAGCCGGCAGAGGGAGTACCCCATACGTGGATTTTAGGGGAAATTTAATTCAAATGAACCCTTACCAATTTCATTTGACTATGTAACAACGCATGTATGAACAATTCAGCTTACATAAAGCCTCTCAGAACATGTCATGTTTGCTGTCTGTCAAGTTGGTGACTGGTAAAAGGAAATAAACATGTCAGGGCACTTCAGCTGCAGAGGCTGCTCATTTCTTGCTCTTAAATCTGCCACAGAGAGGCTAATCCTTGTGATATGTTGAAGTAGTCATGAGTTTAGATGTCCAACCGAGACATGGTTGGGCATTGTCTTTGTACTCATCACCTGGTTGCCGCCACACATGCTGGACAGCATCTGAACCAAATATGTTTATCTTGGTCTCATCAGACCACAGGACATGGTTCCAGTAACCCATATCCTTAGTCTGCTTGTCTTCAGCAAACCTTTTGCGAGCTTCCTTGTCCATCTTTTTAAGAAGAGGCTTTTTCCTGGGACAACAGCCATGCAGACCAATTGAATGCAGTGTGCGGCGTATGGTCTGAGCAAAGACAGACTGACGCCCCCACCCCTTCAACCTCGACAGCAATGCTGGCAGCATTCATACGACTGTTTTCCAAAGCCAACCTCTGAATATGATGCTGAGCGCGCGCAATCAACTTCTTTGGTCGACCATAGCGAGGCCTGTTTTGAATGTAACTTGTCTTCTTAAACTGCTGTATGGTCTTAGCCACCGTGCTACAGCTCAGTTTCAGGGTGTTGGCAATCTTCTTATAGCCTAGGCCATCTTTACGTAGAGCAATAATTCTTTTTTTTTTTAGATCCTCCGAGAGTTCTTTGCCATGAGGTGCCATGTTGAACTTCCCGTGACCAGTATGAGAGTGAAAATACCTACAGTAATTTAATACACCTAATCCCCAATCACACCTAACACCTCGTTACACTAACTAGTCGCATTACACAATTATACAATCATCGGCAAAGATACAGATCAAGATGTTCCCATTGGTCTCCTACAGGCCAATAGTGTGCTGTAAAGTCATATGGGCAGACAAAGCCCCGCGCTCCAAGTCACGCCGCACACCAGACTCTCAAACAGCTTCATACTCCAGGCTGTTAGGATCCTGAACTCGCTCCCCCGTTCTGCGTAGCGTCCTGTACTTTTACTGTCTGTACTGTCTGTATGCACACTGGCTCTTATTTGTTGTGTTATCTGTTTATTTATTATTTACTATTACTCTTATTATTTATTGTTTGTGCCTTTTTGTTTATGATGTTTTTTACTTTTGCGCTATGCTTGCTGGCTCTGTTTTGCTCCTCTTATTTATTGTGTTATCTGTTTATTTATTATTTATTCATCACTCTTACTATTGATTGTTTGAATTTTTGCCTTCTTGTTTTTATATTGTGTCGCGTACTTGTATGTCTATCGTGTTATGTGGCTCGTCACCGTGGGATGGAGAAAAACGTAATTTCGGTCTCTTTGTGTGTTGTGACATGTGGAGAGATTGACAATAAAGCTGACTTTGACTTTGAAAAAAAAAAAAAAAAAGTCGCGATGCACCGAATATATACGCAAAATTTATTTTCATAAAAATCTGCGATGCACCGAGGCCGCAATAGGTGAACCGCGAAGTAGCGCGGGATTACTGTTTATTTGACCAAACTCTCTCCTTTCAAAAAATCATTAAGAACATAACTCAAACTGTGTTCTTTCACCTCCGTAATATTGCTAAGATTCGGTCTATTCTTTCAACTCGTGACACGGAAATTATTCTACTCCATTTGTTTGTTACGTCGCGCCTTGATTACTGTAACGTATTGTTCTCTGGTCTTCCGAAGTCCAGTATTAAAAGCAGGGCTGTGGACTCGGTCGGATTTTTGCACCGAGTCCGGCCTCTTGACCACCGAGTCCGAGTCCGGCTGTCCATTTTTTCTGTTAATTCATGTGACTGCTTAGTCTTTATTCAAGGCTAATTTAGATCAAAATCTAAATAATTACAACAGTTTTGTGATGGCTTTGACTTTATTAAACATATAAACGAATACAATAACCAGATACTTTCAAGTTTCAATTCAACGACTTGAGTTTGTTCTTAGGAACAAAATCGCCTCAACCAAGTCAGCCTTCATCACGCCGCGCTGATCAGACATGATAAACTTGAGCCCGGAAAACAGGCGCTCTACGCTGACTTGGCTGATTGGCATTGCTGTTAGTGTCCGAGTCGCTGCCTTGAGGCCGTATGGAAAACGATCAACTGTAAGTTCAAAGTTCAAAATCAGCTTTATTGTCAATTTCTTCATATGTCAGCCACACAAAGAAACCAAAATTCCATTTCCTCCATCCCACGGTGACGAGACACAGTACACGATAAACATACAAGTAGACGACACAAAATAAAAACAAGAAGGCACAAACAATAACTAATAAATAATAAATTAATAAAATGAGTGATGAATAAATAATAAACAAATAACCCAATAAATAAGAGGAGCAAAACTGAGCCAGTGTGCGTACAGCAGACAGTAAGCATAGCGCAAAGTACAGGACGCTACGCAGAAAGGGGGGGCAAGTTCAGGATCCTAACAGCCTGGAGTATGAAGCTGTTGGAGAATCTGGTGGTGCGGGAGCGCAGGCTCCTGTACCTCTTCCCAGAGGGCAGAAGCTCAAACAAAGAGTGAGCGGGGTGACTCACATCACTCACAATCGTGGTCGCCTTGCGGGTGAAATGGGAGGTGTAAATGTCCTTCAAGGAGGGGAGCGAAGCCCCAATAATCTTACCAGCCGTGTTCACTATGCGCTGCAGGGCCTTCAAGTTGTAGTCAGTGCAACCGCCACCCCAAACAGCAATACAGCTGGAGAGGACGCTCTCAATGGTGCCGCGGTAAAATGTAGTCATGACGGCCGGAGGAGCGCTCGCTCGCCTGAGTTACCGCAGGAAGTACAGGCGGCGCTGGGCTTTCTTTGCCAGTGATGCGGTGTTTGTGGACCAGGAGAGATCCTCACTGATGTGCACCCCCAGGAACTTGGCGCTGCTCACTCTCTCCACCACAGCCCCGTCGATGGTCAGCGGCAGGTGTTGGGTGTGACCCTTCCGGAAGTCCACAACAATCTCCTTGGTCTTGTCAACGTTCAGCAGGAGGTTGTTGTCCCTGCCCCACGTGGTCAGAAGGTCAACCTCCAGCCTGTATTGAGTCTCGTCTTCCTTGGTGATGAGACCCACCAGAGTCGTGTCGTCAGCAAACTTCACTATGCGGTAGGGGTGTAAATCGCGGGTTTTGTCATGATACGATATAATATCGATACAAAGAACTACGATACGATATTTGCCGATATCTTAAAGCCTGCTGCGATTCATTCACGATATATCGCGATATAGTGCTCTACGATCGTTGTTTTTTTTTTTAATAAAAAATATAGAACAGTATCCTGATTTATAACAATTCATACGCAAAATCAACAAGGTACTGCAAATTCTTTATTTAGGAAATTACAAGAGTATTGCAGTATACAAAGTGCTTATTTTAACACTGAAATTTGATGTTGTGTTTTTTCTTTAAATGTGCGGCGAGATTTGTGCTCCCTGAATATTTTATCACCGCATGGCAGGATTTACAAACTGCACGTGTCTTGTCGGTTGAGCTATCTTTTCTTTGGAATCCAAAGTGCTTCCAAACGAATGACTTGAAGCCTAAAGGGGAGCAATTTTCCTCGTCTTTTTGGACACTAGCCATAGCACCAGCCCAGGAGCAGTGTACTAGTTGTCGACTCCCCTTTCATGTGCCTGCTCTGCTCACAACACAACAACGCCGGGCGCACTGCTCCCGGAAAGAGGAAGCAAGCAACAATGAACTGGATTTCAAAATAAAGTCGCGTCTAATGTCCGAGGTCAAACACGGCGATATAAATCGATGTTTACGTTTAGCATCGATGCCAATAAATCGTAGAGCATTATATCGATTAATCGATGTGTATCGATGTATCGTTACACCCCTACTATGCGGTTGTCGCTGTAGGTTGCAGTGCAGTCGTGCGTCAAGAGGGTGAAGAGCAGCGGACTGAGCACGCAGCCTTGGGGGGCCCCCGTGCTCAGCGTGATGCACGCACAAATGTAAGATAATATTTTTCATTAATTACACCATTATAGCTCAGACATTTATCTAAACACAAATAATTAGTGATGACCCCACAACTATCGAAACACATCAATGATATAAGCTGGGTGACATAATTGTCCTTGAGATTGGTACATAATGTAAACATTAGCCTAAGTGCAACTCAACGTGGCCGCATTGAGGGCTGTGGACAGTATTCCTACGCGCATTCTCAGCAGCATGATGAAAATAAAATTGAACGTATTTTTTTTATTGTCGGACTCGGTGGACTCGGTCAAAATCAGCACAGAGTCCGAGTCCGGCAAAAATGACCGAGCCCGACCGAGTCCAAGTCCCCGAGTCCGAGGCCACCCTGATTAAAAGTCTACAGTAGGTACAAAATGCTGCGGCGAGACTACTCACAAGGACGAGAAAGTTTGATCATATTAACGCAATACTAGCCGACTTGCATTGGCTCCCGGTCCATTTGAGATGTGACTTCAAGGTTCTCTTACCAACCTGTAAAACATTGCATGGCTTAGCGCCTTCCTATCTCATCGACCGAGTTGTACCTTGCCCTCTGTCCCGAAAATTTTGTTCGCACAACACCGGTCTTTAGGTGACCCCAAGGGCCAAAAAAAGTCCGCAGGGTCTAAAGCAGGGGTCACAAACCTTTCTTAAACCGAGAGCTACTTCCTGGGTACTGATTAAGGCAAAGGGCTACCAGTTTGACACACACTTCTGAAATAGCCAATTTGCTAAATTTGGCTTTCACTATGTGTTATTATTGTCATTTCCAGTTCACATGAAAGTGTGATTTTAACAAGAATAGCAAAAATACAGTCAAACCTTGGTTTTTGACCACAATCCGTTCCAGAAGGCGGTTTGAGAAGTGAATCGGTCAAATTCCGAATATATTTCTCCTATTACAAATAATAGAAAACATTTTAGTCCGTTCCAAGACTAGAAAAAAAACGCCTTTTTTTTAAAGCATTTTTTTATTTGCGCATTTTTGTCCAATCACGCAACTGCAGCGCACTGCCGAACGCCCAACTGTAGCGCGTCACCGACCGCGCAACCGCACCGCGCTGGTCGCATTATTGTGACAGAGCCGTCGCTGAAATTTAGAAAATATTTTTAAAGTCCTGATGTACTTTCCAGAATTTAAGTGGACCTAAGTGCGCAGAGAGCTTAATTTTGTCAGATCGCGCAACTGCAGCGCACCACCGAACACGGAACCGTAGCGCGTCGCCGACCGCGCAACTGCACCGCGCTGGTAGCATTATTATGACAGAGCGGTTGCTAAAATTTAGAAAATATTTTTAAAGTCCTAATATACTTTCCAAAATGAAAGTGGACCTCAGTGCGCAGGGAGGTTAATTTGGTCCGATCGTGCTACCGCAGAGCGCCGG
The DNA here is from genome assembly GCF_033458585.1 of Syngnathus typhle. Lineage (NCBI taxonomy): Eukaryota > Metazoa > Chordata > Actinopteri > Syngnathiformes > Syngnathidae > Syngnathus > Syngnathus typhle. The sequence goes on from NC_083740.1 coordinate 22,969,444, forward strand.
GCGCTCACTGTCGCATTGCTTTAAGAGTGTATTTGTGTTTTAGGATGGCTTTACTGCTCTCACTTGCTTTCTTTGAAGGCATGATTAGGGGTTAATACAATCCTCAAAGTAACGAAAATAAAATAACAACGGCGTCAGTCGGCATCCGGGCCGCGCGGTCGGGTTTTCTCGGGTCCTCGCGGCTCATCTCACGAGGTTTGACTTCCGAATCTTGTTCGACAACCGAAGCAAAAAAAACTCGAATTTTTTGTTCGAATTCCGATTTGTTCGAGAACCGGGATGTTCGAAAATCGAGGTTTGCCTGTAAAATAAATAGATGCAGCTCACTGACAAGTGCCGCTATTTGAGCTAATTTTAGAACAGACCTGCGGGCGACCTGGTGCCCGCGGGCACCGTGTTGGTGACCCCTGGTCTAGAGCAGTGGTTCTCAAATGGGGGTATGCGTAACCCTGGGGGTACGTGGAGGTACTCCAGGGGGTACGTGAGATTTTACAAAAATATATACCGGTATTAAAAAAACAACAACAATAAGCCTGATTGTCTTGAGAATTAGTTATGAAATGTTTGATGAAATGTATGTTTTTAATTCAGTATTCAATTTTAATCCTTAATAAACGGACTCTCCACAAACCATTAGCCGTCACCTGCGGTTGCCTTGATGACGCACTGTAACATGGAGATGTGGCTAAAGCGTAGCAGCGATGCTGCAGTTGAAAACACAGAGAAACAAGTAAAAATGAAGGCAAAACCAGAGCCGACGAAGTACCGACAGTACATGGAAGACTATTGTCTGATGGGATTTACATCCACAAGTTGTAACCCACTCAAAGCGCTGTGCTTTTATTGCGGGGAGAAATTAGTCAGCCCTAGCATGAAGCCGGCACATCTCCAGCGGCATCTCACCACAAAACACGGATGTCATGTTAGTAAGCCACTAGAGTTCTTCAGGAGGAAACTTTCTGACTTCAAGTCATCCCAAGACACAATGCAAAAAGCCTCCATTACATCAGCCAAAGCCCTGAAGGCTTCTTATGCGGTTTCTTTACTCGTAGTTAAAGCCAAAAAACGTTCACCATAGCTGAAGAGCTGCTGCTCCCCGCCGCTATTGTATTGGCCGAAACTATCCTAGACAAAAAATCTGCGGATACATTAAAAACGGTGCCTTTGTCTAATGACACCGTTTGCCGCAGAATAGACAGAATGGGTGCAGACATTGTCGAACACGTTGTGGGAAAACTTGGCGACTCTTTTTCACTCCAGCTGGATGAATCCACAGATGTGGAAATGCACAGCTTGTTGCTTTTGTGAGATAGATTGAGACTGACGACATTTGTGAACATATACTTTTCTGCAAAAGTCTGGAGGTGAGAACAACCGGAGAGGACATTTTTAATGTTGTTAAAATCCCAACATTAAGTGGACTCACTGTGTGATTCACAGGGAAGTGTTAGCGTCCAAGAAAATGAGCCCCGTGTTGCATGATGTTTTGAACGACAGCATCAAAGTGATCAACTTCATCAAGTCAAGGCCACTTAATGCACGTTCCGCCGCGTCTGTGAAAACATGGGAGCTGAACACATGCAACTCCTACTGCATACAGAAGTGCGCTGGCTCCTTCGAAGGAAGATACTCAACAGGCCGTTGGAGTTACGAGCTGAGGTGCACACCTTTCTGACAGAGCACGGATCTCCCCATGCCACCTTGTTCGAGAACATGGACTGGCTTGCAAATCTTTGCTATCTGGCAGATATTTTCAGCAAACTGAACGAACTGAATGTGTCTCTGCAGGGCAAGGACACCAGCATCCTGAACCTGTATGACAAGGTGGGTGGTTTCCTGAAGAAAACAGAGCTGTGGAAAAGGGCATGTGGTCAGGAGGATTTCACCTGCTTTCCTCAGGAGGATGCTTTTCTCTCCAATGAAGATGTGGAGACAGCTCCAGTGAAGTTAGTCATAGTGGGACATTTGGCTAACTTGATAAAGGGCTTTCATTGCTACTTTGCTGACATGGAGGAGAAATCTCCACAGCTGGATTGGGTAAGAAACCCATTTCTCTTGTCTGAAGCAAAGAGAAGCAAGCTTCCTGTCACTCACCAGGAAAAACTAAAGGAAGTGGCATCTGACCGTGGCCTGCAGATGAAGTTTGGCGCATCCACTCTCACACAGTTTGGGGTGTGTGTGAGGCAGGAGCACCCTGAGCTGGGACAGAAAGCTTTGGAGCAGCTGCTGCCCTTTGCCTCCACATATTTATGTGAGACCTCCTTCTCTGCAATGACTGTGATAAAAACAAAACAAAGCAAACAGACTGAGCCTGGAGAAGAACTTGATCACAGCAGTTGCCTCCCTGCCACCAAGGATGACAAAGTGAGGTACAAGCCCATGTTTCTCACTAAAATGTAGTATGAGTGCAAAAGACTCATTCAAGCTTCAAGACTGTTCAATGCTTGTCAAATCAAAATCAAATGTTCAATGCAACAAATCAATTTTAAGAGAAAAAAAGTTTGATCATTAACACATCACTTACTTACAAGTATAGTTGACCACTTCACATGTTATTTTTAGTATAGTTGATCACTTCACATGCTTTGATATCTTTATCTCGAACATATTCAAAACATGAAAAATAGAGAGAAAAAATCAAATAAAGTAATTAACACTTTAAAGGGCCATATCCTCTGGACATGTCCTCTGTCACCAGGATGACATAAAGGACGAGAAATTTGATCGATGGATTTGGAGTGACACAAATGGTTTGATAATATTGTTGTTTATGTGATAGTTATTTAAAATATAGTTTATATATCGTTGTATGGGTCTGTGGAATAATTTAAACTGCGGCGCGGCACACGGCATTTTTGACAGAGGACGATCGATAAAAGACGAGAAATTTGATCGATGGATTTAATGATTTGGAGTGACACAAATGGTTTGATAATATTGTTGTTTATGTGATAGTTATTTAAAATATAGTTTAGATATCGTTGTATGGGCCTGTGGAATAATTTGAACTGCGGCCCGGCACACGGCATTGTTGACAAAGGATGATTGATGGATTTAATGAATTGGAGTGACACAGGTTTTATAAACGTGTTATTTATGTAATAGTTTTTTTTAAAGAACTGAATGTTACGTCAGGCCCGTTCTCAGCTCCTCTGAGAAGCTCGGTCATCCGGGAGAGACTCGGAGTAGAGCCGCTGCTCCTCCAGGTTGAGAGGAGCCAGATGAGGTGGCTTGGGCTTCTCATCAGGATGCCTACTGGACGCCTCCCTGGGGAGGTGTTCCGGTATGATACCCTGTGGACGACCCAGGACGCGCTGGAGAGACTATGTCGCTCGGCTGGCCTGGGAACGCCTTGGGATCCCCCGGGATGAGCTGGATAGGTGGCTGGGGAGAGGGAAGTCTGGGATTCCTCTTAAAGCTGCTGCCTCCGCGACCCGACCCTGGATAAGCGGAAGAAGCGATCCTCTCTGGGAGCTTCACCCCGCCTGCTGCTCCTTTTGGGCGGCAAGGTTCAAAATACTTTCTGACGACTGACCCGGCTGGCCAGAACTGAGGGTCATACATCTCCTTCCAGTCGTTCCATTCAGTGGTAATACAAAAGGAACTGAATCTGCTGTGTGGTGTCTCAATTTTCCTGCATTTCACATCGCGGTTCATTGTCCCTTGCAGAAATTCACAGAGAGTATCAGCGTCAAGGTCCAGCTTAAATTTCGTAGCGAACACGCTGACTAACTTAGTTTTTAACGTGGAAAGTTTATCGTTATTTGTTACTGCCGTCTCTGTAATGCCAGCCTTTTTCCGTGGATGTTTGGCTGCGCGGTGAGCAGAGCTCTCAGGGGCTGCCGCTTGTTTTTTCCCACGCTTCACCACAGTACTCCAGCTGTTGGCCTTGGACTTTCCCGGGACGATTTCAAAACCCTGAGAGGTCTCTCCAAGCGGCTCAGATGTGGACCATTCTCTGCCTCGCACCGAAGTTTTTCGGGCAGACTCAGCGGAAAAAGGTACCCGCCGCTCTTCCGCATTCTTCTCTTCCATTGCCGTGCTGCGGCTCAGTTCAGACCTGCTGCTCGAGGAGCCTTGTTCCACAGGCTGAGAAGTAGCCACCGCCAGGTGAGTAGCCATGGAGGACTCGCACCTCCCAGCAACAGTTGCCGTGTTTTACACCGCCACCAGTCGCTGGTTAAAGGAGCCTGAGAGCTCCAACAGCTTTTCACATGCAGTCGCCTGTGAGGTAGGTAAAGTTTTCATCAGTTCAATGTCGGAGTTTATCTGCTGCATTCTTTCAAGTAGCGCAGAGACATCAACATGTTTGAATAAGATGGGAGGCAGTTCATCAAGACAATGTCACACAAATCTTGGTCCCATCTCCCTTTTCTCCTTGAACACAGCCAAGCACAGTTTGATGTAATGTTCATCTTTCTTCTCTCCTCTGTGAGTTGACCAGCGTTTGGCATCAGGAAACAGCTCTGCCATCGTGTCTTTGGCAGCCTCAATCCGTTGCAAACTAAAGGTAGTCTTGACTATTTTGATAATGTCTTGGGCAACTGTTTTCGACTTTATCAGTAGAAAGTTAAATAGTTTGTCTTCCACTATTGTTCCTCCATCCATTGTATGATAAAGCACAGGTTTAATGCGGGCAAACGCTCCCACATCACACCGACGCTGTGGCGGCCATCTTGAATTTACCCTGAAGTTCCCCTGAATTAACTCAGAATGAACAGGAAGTGCCCTAAAACAAACCGGAAGTGACCCCAAATAAATCGGAAGTGACCTCAGGTAAACCGGAAGTGACCCAAATAAAACAAGAAGTGACCCAAATAAATAAACCTTTTTTAAACCGGAAGTGACCCAAATAAACCGGAAGTGGCCTAAATTAACCCGGAAGTGGCCCCAAACAAACCGGAAGTGCCCCAAATAAACCAGAAGTGACCTCAATTCAACCAGAAGTGCCCAAATAAAACCAGAAGTGACTTAAATTAAAGATTTGGTCTAACTTTTACCATTTTTGTCCTATTCAACCCGTTTCACCTTTGGAACTCCAAAGTGCACCTCTTAAACCTGTAGTTTTTGTTTTGTTCCAAATTTCAAAAAAATTTGCCGCAATTTATTTCAAAATTCCCATTCATTCTCTATGGAACATTCAACAACTGCTCTAACGTCTACATTTTTCAACCGATTCAACCCGTTCCAACTTTCAACTGTTCATCTTTTGCCTACTTATTCCACAACTTCCCACTTGGCAAAAATTCCGAATTTTCAATTTTGAAATTCACACTAAAATTTCCAAAATGTAGTTCTTCCCTTCTAATTTCTACATTTCTCAACCGATTCACCCCATTCCAACTTTATTCACTTTGTTCACCTTATGCTTACCATATTCACCCTTCACTCCTACTTCCACTATGCTTACACAATTCAACCCTTGAATCCCAGAATATAAACTTATAAACTAAGGTTTAGTTAGTTTATAAACTAACTAGTTTATAAACTAAAGTATATACATTTTATTACAAGCTCTTGGCCCATAGGGTAGAAAACAAACATCACATATATTAAAATAAGTTTAAAAAAGTACATTTCAAATGTTATGAGAGCCACTCATGCCAGCGTCCTCTGATGGTAGATGTGTACCTTATAGCACTACATCCAGGGGTCTGTCATCTGTCTAATCAGACCATTCGGTGAGTGGTCCAGCCTGCACATAAATTTGAATATCAAGTTCCTCAGCAGAGCCATAAATGTAGTGAGACCCAGATCACAAAAGAGCCCACTGGCTCTTGTGCTCCTCGACTTGCCCAACAGTATCCTAAGGTAGTCATTTCAATTTACGCAAACTTTCCTTCTTGAACCTCACCCATAGGAGCTGTGTAGACAAGGGTGCAGTAAGCTCTACACAGGTTTACTTTAACATCAGTAGTACAGTGGTGAAATTCACAAAACAGCATATTTGCTTGAACATAGAGCATTCTTCTCTGTCTAGACATATCAGCATCATCATCTAAGGCAGTGGTCCCCAACCAGCCCGGTACTGGTCCGTGGGTCACTTGGCACCGGGCCGCCAAGCCGCACAGAAAAAAAAAAAAAATTATTGACGATCAATTAATTCAGGTCAAGACATTCGTCCCGGTCACGTGACATGTTTCCCCAGTCGAGCCCGCAAAGCTAATATGTGGCGACACGCTAACTAACCAGGCAATGAAGCATTAAAAACTGCTTCAACACATGGAGACCAAGCATCCTCCAATAAAAGACAAACCTTAATCACTTCGGGTGTCATTGTCTCCGATTACGTCTCGATGGGACCGGCTCGTTTCTGAGAAACAAACTCAGTGTTCCCACTAATTCAACGTAATGGTGAGTTTTATTTTTGTCATTTGTACTATGTCCGTCGTATCATTTTATTTCATCGTATTTATATATTTATTATAAATGTATTATTTATTTATATAAATGTATTATTTATTTATATAAATGCCGGTCCGTGGCGCAAAAAAGGTTGGGGACCACTGATCTAAGGTATCTGTAATAATGTGCCCAAGATATGTTGTACTTTTAGACCACACAAAGTTTGACCAGACAGGTAAAAAGCAGGAAACTTGATTTCCAGATCATACTCGGTTCTACATATATCAAGACCACACTCTTCTTGGCATTATACTTGATGTCAAAGTCAATACTGTAATTTGAGCAGATAGAGCAGATGTTGGAACTCACAAGGTGAAAGTATGGTAAGGTCATCAGCATACATGTAATTGTTTATTAACAGGTCTCCAATCATGCAGCCTGTTTTGCAACCTCCTAGCTGCTTAGACAAGCCATCCATGTATAAGTTTAAGAACGCAGGGGATGGAATCCCCTCCTTGTCTGACGCCATTACTCACCCAAAAAGAGTTGGATAATGTGCTGCCCCATTTAAATTGCATTTTCTGGTTTGTATACCAGTAGACTATGATGCGTATTATGCATTTAGGCACACCCCCTAAGCTTTAGCTTATTAAAAAGCTTATAATGATGGATACAATCAAACGCTCACGATGCATCAATGAACCCAACAAGCATGGTAGAGCCTTGCCTTTTATATGTTTCAACTGCTTCTTTCAGATCATGGATACATTGGTCCGTACTGTACTTAGGCTTAAAGCCAAACTGATTGTCGGGGGTTGTCACGGATGGATGGTGGAGATGGAGCGAGGCGACCAAGTGCAGCTTGGACCAGGGTTTATTGCATCAGACTCAAAAGACAGACTCTGCAACTAACATAACTTACTGGCAAAACCAACAACAGGAACCGAACAGCGACGTGAGACAAAACGGACAGGGTGGCACTCCATTGCAGCAGCAACAGCATGCACAGTGCTCCGACAGCAAGTGGTACACAAACAGAACTTAAATACAACACAGGCAACAAGAGGCAGGTGAGCATGATTACACTAATCATGGGCACACAGGAAGGGAGGGGCGAGCAACGATGACACATAACCAAAACTGGGGACGAGCCATGACAGTGGTAGTTATATATACACTTAATCTGTCAAGAAGTAATTTTTCTAAAACTTTGGAGAGTATACTAGCTAGAGTTATTGGTCTATAGTTACCAATATTTCCTACTTTACCAGCCTTGTCTTTTATAACAGGGACCAGAACTACCGACATCATGGAGTCAGGTAGAGTATCATGAGTCAGCAAGCCTGAGAAACAGAGAGACAGCAGCACTGTCAATCGGGGGCCAGCTAACTTTAAATGCTCTGTTATTTAAATGTTATCCAGACCACTGGCTTTTCTGTCAGAAAGGTGTCCTATGGCGATAGACACCTCATGACAATTAAAATACTTTCTTCTTAAATTATGCCTACATGATATGGCTCCCTTTTCACACAGTTAAATCATGCTGAATAATGCTGCCTCCAGAGGTCAGGGATGCTCACAGGATCTGTTACTCTATGTTACATGGGAGAGCTGCTTTAGCCCTGTTCAGGGATTTTACCTCTTTCCAAAAATGAATTACGTCATTATTAAGCAGATTATCAACCATAGAGTGAGCATTTAGGGCCTGCTCTTTCTTATTTATGTACCGTAATGCATATTTGTACTTGGTATTCATTTACCGTTTTTTTTCCGTGTATAATGCGCCCCCATGTATAATACGCACCCTATAAATGGCATGTTGATGCTGGAAAAAAGCCTGTACCCATGTATAATACGCACCAAGATTTTGACTCCTACTTAAATCCGTGAACGTAAGATTATTTCAGAAAAAAGATCATCTTTGGGAACAACCGGATGTTCTGCCGGTCAGTATCACTGCGCATGCGCTAGCATACTCAATAGCGAAGAAATGTTTCGGATTTGTGTAGGGTACATTGTGACAGCAAACGAGCAGGTGATCTGGCAAGCGTCTGATACGAGAGCATTGTGTTCGTATGGAGTGTGTTTGAAGTGAACAGCAGAGAAGAAAGCACATCTGTAATGGCGGCCTCCGTATGATATCCGGATTTTAGTACCCATGTATAATGCGCACCCCAGATTTTAGGACAATAAATTAGCTAAATTTTGCGCATTATACATGGAAAAAAACGGTACTTTTTATATTCAAGGACAGGTCCCTGTCTGGGCCTACCAGCTATTACCCAAGCCTTGTGGGCCTCATTGGCCTCTGCATGGTGGCCTGCTACCCATTCATTCCACCCGGGCTTGATGTTCTTAGCCTTTCTAGGGCGAGAGAATGAAGACCTGCTAGAAACCTGAAGGCCTATCACTATATCATAATACGTTAAACATAAACCTTTCCCATGAGTGGAGTCCTCACAGTTTATATTGGTACAACAAATAGCATTCATAGGTAAATTCACTAATTCATTAGAACAGGGACAATATCTGAGGACATCTTCATTAGACATTTTGGTCCAATTTATTTTAACCTCTTGGCTTTCTTTATTCTTAGTAAGCGTGGCTACATTAAAGTCCCAAAAAAAGTTAAAGTCCCAATGGTCGTCGTCACACACATCTGGGTGTGGTGAAATTCGTCCTCTGCATTTAACCCATCCCCGTCTGATGTTGATCCACCCCCTGGGGGAGAGGGGAGCAGTGAGCAGGAGCGGTGCCTCGCTCAGGAATCATTTGGTGATATAACCCCCCAATTCCAACCCTTAATGCTGAGCGCCAAGCAGGGAGGCAATGGGTCCCGTTTTTATAGTCTTTGATATGACCCGGCCAGGGTTTGAACCCACAACCTTCCAGTCTCAGGGCGGACACTCTACCACTAGGCCACTAAGCCTTATCTACCTTTAATACCATGGCAATGGGGATGTGGTCTGTTGTGGCTAAATCATCATAAATCATCATACTATCTATTGAGGCATGAGTATCAACAGTGGATACCACGTGATACAGCCATGACGAGGTATTCCATGCCTCACTGACATAAGTGAAACTTGTGTCAGGCAAGAGCATTTTACTTGATATTACCTAATTGGCATCTTTTGAGAAACTCTCCATATTTTTAGCAAATAGAGATGAACTATCAGACAGATCTGCATTAGAGTCCCCTAAGACATAGATGCATGACGTAAAATTATCCTTAATAAAGGATTGATTGAATGAAAGCAAGCCTGTTAACATACTCATCAAAATGATCATACGATTTATATGGTGTGTAGGTATTTAGAATAATAAAACATTTACCATTAAAATTAAACTCAGGCCCAATAGCCCAGTCAACATTTAAACGCACAATTTTAACCATGTGGTCGTATTTAATGTTCCATATGATAGCGACAACTCCAGCAATCCTAGGTCGGTGTATTCTCGTGCTAAGGTCCGTGGTGCACTCACCCACAAACATGGAAGTCTGGGTACAGTGTGTTGAGTTTGTCCAAGACTCTTTTATACACAAGACGTCACAGTCATCCAGCAGTGTGTCCACCACCAGCCGCCTCACTTTGTCGGCAGCTGTACGAGGATTGTAGAACACAACACGCATTATGAACCCATGATATTCCCATCAGGGCCGCTGGTCTCCCCGCTGTTCCGTGTCACCTCCACTGCAGCAGCCGCAGCGGCGGTTGTAGACGCTCCGTCTCCGGGGCACATCCTCCCCTCGCTCCGCGGGAAAGGGATACTCTCTGGGAGCCTCACCCCGCCTGCTGCAGTTTACACATTTACACATTTACAATTTTGAAATTCAAATTCTCCAAAACACTCAACTGCACCACGCTGGTCGCATTATTGTGACAGAGCAGTCGCTAAAATTCGAAAATATTTTGAAACTCCTAATGTACTTTCCAAAATTTAAGTGGACAGTGCGCAGGGAGCGAAATTTGGTCCGATCGCGCAAGCGCAGCGCGCCGGCCGGGCACTCAGTATCGCATTGCTTTAGGAGCGTCTTTGTGTTTTAGGATGGCTTTACTGCTCCCACTTGCTTCCTTTAGAGCATATGTGTCAAACTCACGGCCCGCGGGCCACATCCGGCCCAGCATGCAATTATATCCGGCCCGCGAGATCATTTTATATTATTGTTACTAATGGCCCGACGATATGAAGCGATGATAACACAATAAACTACAGATCCCATAATGCATTGCTTTCGCTGCCTTGCCGAGCGTTTTTCCGCGGCAATCAGGACAAGTGCTTGTTGCTGCAAGTTATTGCGAAGCTAGCCCCTCATGATGCCGAAGAGAAAAGTTGATTCTGAAAACAGAGCCTTTAAAAACCGATGGGAGATTGAGTATATGTTTACTGACATTGCCGGTAAGCCCGTTTGTCTCATTTGTGGCGCTAATGTGGCTGTATTGAAAGATTTTAATCTAAGACGGCACTATGAAACAAAACATCTGGATAACCTGAAAGACCTGAATGCAGAGCAGAAGATACAGAAGGTAGAAGAGTTAAAGAAGAAGCTGACATTCCAGCAGACGTTTTTCACCCGTGCAAAATCACAAAGTGAAGCTGCTGTGAAAGCGAATTTTATCGTGGCAGAGGAGATCGCCAAAGCAGCTTGTTATTGCTGAAAAGCACAAATCATTTTTATATTTCTAGGTTTTGTTTTGTTTTGCAGCATGTTCATATTTCTATCTTGTATAATTTTGACAGGAAATATTTTTATGAAGAGTAAAATCATTTGGGATATTTAAAATGTAGGTTTTTTTAATTTAAAATGACAAAAGCAAAGAAAATCAAACGTTTTGATTTATTTTAATGTTTACTTGAAGTACAAGCACTGTCACCATTTTAATTTATTTTTTCAGGCTTTTTTTTTGCAGCATGTTCCAATTTCTAACTTGTATAATTTTAACTGGATATATTTTTATGGAGATCAAGATATTAAGTTATTTAAAGTTTAAGTTTATTTATTCCAGAATAACATTCCTGTCCGTTTATGTTAAAAGTTAGTTTTAGTGTGTTCAATAAATGTTTGTTCTGTTCGGCCCGCGACATGAAGTGTGTTTTGAATTTTGGCCCCCTGTGCAATTGAGTTTGACACCCCTGCTTTAGAGGCATGATTAGAGTTGATGCAATCGTCAGTGTTAGGGTTGATAGATTAGTTCGATCCTATGATTACCTTAATTTTCGGACTAAAAGTCGCTCCCGAATATAGGTCGAATTAGCCATAAAATGCACAATAACGTGGAAAAAAACATATATAAGTCGCTCCGGAGTATAAGTCGCATTTTGGGGGAAAATTTATTCGACAAAATCCAACAGCAAGAACAGACATGAACGAGCAACAACAGGCTAAACGATAAGTATGCTAACGTGACATAAACACAAACGTACCGTGACATAAACACAAACGAAGAGCTGAGAACGGGCCTGACGTAACATTCAGAGTTATTAAAAAAACTATTACATAAATAACACGTTTATAAAACAATCTGTGTCACTCCAATTCATTACTAAATCCATCGATTGTCTTTTGTCAACAATGGGTGCAGGCCGCTGACGGCGCTTATATAACGATATATAAATTAGATATCAAATAACTATTACCGTTTTTTTCCGTGTATAATACGCCCCCATGTATAATACGCACTCTAAAAATGGCATGTTGATGCTGGAAAAAAGCCTGTACCCATGTATAATGGGCACCCAATTTTATACATTTTTTTTAAAGTCCTAATGATCGTCACACACGCAGGGAGGCAATGGGTCCCATTTTTATAGTCTTTGGTATGGTCTTAACTAGGCTGGATGTATTTATTTTTTTTGGCGTTGATTTCTCCGACTGCCCGTAAAGGCACCACCGCGATCAGCTGAAAAGAGAGGAAAGTGACGTGCGGACATGTGAAAAAGGCGGCTCTGTATGGGAGAGACGTTGAAGAGGAATAAAAACACCTTTGGAAACCAAAACTTGCCCCTCGTCATGACTCGGAGCCGCAACAAATGTTTCGGATTTGTGTAGGGTACATTGTGACAGCAAACGAGCAGGTGATCGAGCAAGCGTCTGATACGAGAGCATTGCGTTCGTATGGAGCGTGTTTGAAGTGAACAGCAGAGAAGAAAGGAACAAGGCAAAGTGTTGTGAAATAAAATATTACCTGTAATACGCATTTTGTTATTTGCTGATTGAAACTGCTAATTAAACTGTGAATTGAAACTAATGGGAAGAAAACAGATTTCTCACTCTTTATATAGCTGACGTGTCTTGCGCATCCGTTCTGCGCATCTGTAATGGCGGCCTCGGTATGATATCCGGTTTGCGATGGAGATTAAAAACCAAACAGTATTTGACAATAACACACCATCAAGGATTGCACCATCGCATCAAACGATGTGTCGTCAATTATGAATTTTACTGACTAAGTGTGTTGGGCAGGATGGCTGAATGCGTTGCGCGATTGACAACAAACAAGAAGAAAGGTGATTTCAAGTTTTATTTCGAGGGAGATTTGTCATGTCTCGTCCCCAGTTTTGCTATGTGTCTAGGTTGCCATAGTTTCTGTTCGTGTCGCCCCTCCCTTCCTGTGTCACCTCAATCAATGTAACGTGTTTTGTATTTAACCTTCCCACTGTGTTAGGGTCCCTACTCACCCGTTTTGATTTTTAGCATGCAAAAAGTACTTCATACATTTGTTTTTTGCGTTGAAACTTTTTGACTTTGTCAGGGACTTCTATTTAAACAAAATGATTTTATTTTATTTCTTTTACTAAATTATAAAGTGCTCTGGTGAAAATAATTACTTTTGTGGTGTTCGGGTCCGATTAAAATGTTTGATTATAAAACAATAAAAAATGCCAAAAATGAAATCATAAACACACAATCAACCAACAGCCTCTTCCTCCAACCACTTGAGCTTCATTTAAGGGCTTTTTGCGGGGGCGGAGACATGACCAATCGAGACACCAGAGCAAAATTTGACAAGCTTGCTCCCATCAGGGATGTTTGGGAGAGATGGGTGAAACTCGTTCCACTGATGTTCAACCCAGGGCCAGAGGTGACAGTGGATGAACGTTTTCTCCCTTTCCGAGGAAAATGCCCATTCCGGCAATACATGCCCAGCAAGCCAGGCAAATATGGCATAAAAATCTTGGCAGCCTGTGATGCTAAAACAAGCTATGCGTGGAATTTACAGATTTACACAGGCAAATCTGCAAGCGGCATCCCTGAAAGAAAACAAGGAAAACGTGTGGTCCTCGATTTGACTACTGGACTGCAGGGTCACAACATCACTTGTGACAATTTTTTTACCAGCTATGACCTTGGACAAGAACTTCTCAGGAGGAAACTCACCATGGTGGGCACAGTAAGAAAAAATTAACCTGAGCTGCCCGCTGAAATGTTGCTGGTGAAGGACAGGGCTCCACTTTCCACCAAATTTGTTTTCCCAGATACCACCACTGTTTTTTCATATTGTCCAAAAAAACAACGGAATGTGATACTGATGTCCACTCTTCACAAAGATGCTGCTGTGTCATCAGGAAGAGACAAAAAGCCCATCATCCTGGACTACAACAAAAACAAAGGAGGAGTGGCCAATCTGGACAAGCTGACTGCCACCTACACTTGCCAGCGAATGACCAGGAGATGGCCAATGGTTGTGTTTTACAACATCCTCAATGTGTCTGCATACAATGCATTTGTGTTGTGGACCCATATTGACCAAGGGTGGGATTCAACCAAAAGCACCAAGCGGAGAATGTTTCTTCAGGAGCTCGGGAATTCCCTTGTCCAGCCGCACATTGAGCAACGGGAACGGGTGCCCCGAGACCCAGCTGCTGCAGACTTGGTCAGACAGCTTCAGTGCACGCCATCCACTAAAATAAAATATTGTTTTTAGGGTATTTTATGGCTGATTTAATACATGGGTCCATGGGACCCGCTAACACCACAGATGGCAGCAGAAAGCTAACAAAAGGGGAAGGTTAAGTCCTGTCTGCCCCTCGCTCACCGTCGGATCATTGCATGTGTTACTGTCATGATGTCTGTTTGGTTTCTGTTCCTGTCTTTGGTAATGTCACCCTGTCTTTTTGTTCCACGTCTTTGTCGGTCAGTCCTGTTGTTGGTTTTGTTGTACCATGATTTTCTTAAAAAATCAAAAAAATAATAATAATAAAATTGTACCCATGTATAATGCGCCCCCCAGATTTTATGACAATAAATTAGTTAAATTTAGCGCATTATACACGGAAAAAAACGGTATATAAACAATAATATTATCAAACCATCCTTGCACTCTAAATCATTAAATCCATCGATCAAATTCCTCGTCCTTTGTCAACAACGCCGCCGCGCGTGCGCCCTGACGTTAGCCTCGTCGTTATTCGACAGATCTAGTATCTAACTATATTGTAGTGTTTACAAAGTACAAGGAAAGACGTGGGTTTGGTAAACGGCTCTTTATTTAACAAAACAAACTTCCAGGCGTGTGGCGGCGTGGACTTCCAGCCACGGAGGTGGAAGAGAGATCCATAGAATAGGACCGGGCGTTCGTAAAAGCCATGACCGAGCCCCATCCACCGTCCCCGGACAGCTACCCGGCCGAGCGCCGGCCCACAACTTCCATCCACAAAGGTGAAAGAGAGCTCCGTAGGGTAGGACCAGGCGTGCGTAAAAGCCATAATAGTTTTTCAAACCTTCTGTGTCACTCCAAATCATTAAATCCTTCAAACTCTTCATCCTCCGTGTCACTTAGAAACAAAGCCGCTAAGGATGCCGGTAGTACGTGGGGCCCTTCATCATCTTGTGATCAATCTTTGTCCTTTTTGTAAACAACCGCCGCGCCGCGCCACGCCACGCCGCTGACGTCACTTGAAATTCAAATTTCAGTCACTACATTGTGGTTCGTTTATCACGGTTTCACTTTTTTTGGGGGGGGGAATTCTTTGAAAAAAAAACCCCACATAAGTCGCTCCTTATTATAAGTCGCCCCCCCACCCAAACTATGAAAAAAACGCGATTTATAGGCCGAAAATTACGGTCCATCCCATCCACCATGTAACTCGACAGAATGTAACCTGTAATAATTAACCAAACGTATCCTGTCTTAACAAAGTAGTAGAACAAAGTGCTAAGATCCTTGGAACTGATTGACCAGCTGCAGAGGACGCAATCAAAGTTGTTCTGTTTACACAACATCGTAAAATACCCCCTGCTTTGATTTGATCAGAGGCCAGGGGCTTCAACACCATCCTGTCCACTCTCACCTCCACCCTGTTTCCATCCATCCATCTTCTCCCGCTTATCCGGGGTCGGGTCGCGGGGGCAGCAGCTTCAGGAGGGACTCCCAGACTTCCCTCTCTCCAGCCAGTTCATCTAGCTCATCCCGGGGGATCCCAAGGCGTTCCCAGGCCATCTGAGAGACATAGTCTCTCCAGCGCGTCCTGGGTCGTCCCCGAGGTCTCCTACCGGTGGGACATGCCCGGAACACCTCCCTAGGGAGGCGTCCAGGAGGCATCCTGATGAGATGCCGCAGCCACCTCATCTGGCTCCTCTCAACGTGGAGGAGTAGCGACTCTACTCCGAGTCTCTCCCGGATGACCGAACTTCTCACCCTATCTCTAAGGTAGAGCCCGGACATCCTGCGGAGAAAACTCATTTCGGCCGCTTGTATCCGGGATCTCGTTCTTTCGGTCACGACCCATAGCTCGTGACCATAGGTGAAGGTAGGAGCGTAAATCGACCGGTAAATTGAGAGCTTTGCCTTTTGGCTCAGCTCTCTCTTTACCACAACGGACCGGTACAGAGTCCGCATTACTGCCGACGCTGCACCGATCCGCCTGTCGATCTCGCGCTCCATCCTCCCCTCACTCGTGAACAAGACCCCAAGATACTTAAACTCCTCCACTTGGGGCAGGTACTCATCCCCGATCTGGAGAGGGCATTCCACCCTTTTCCGATCGAGGACCATGGACTCGGATTTGGAGGTGCTGACCCTCATCCCAACCGCTTCACACTCGGCTGCGAACCGCTCCAGTGAGAGCTGGAGATCACGGCCTGAAGAAGCCAACAGCACCACGTCGTCTGCAAAAAGCAGAGACGCGATGCTGAGGTCCCCAAACCGGACACCCTCAACGCCTCGGCTGCGCCTAGAAATTCTGTCCATAAAAATTCTAAACAGAATTGGTGACAAAGGGCAGCCTTGGCGGAGTCCAACCCTCACTGGGAACGAATCCGACTTACTGCCGGAAATGCGGACCAAACTCTGGCATCGGTGATACAGGGACCAAACCGCCCTTATCAGTTGGCTCGGCACCCCATACTCCCGAAGCACCCCCCACAGGACCTCCCGAGGGACACGGTCGAACGCCTTCTCCAAGTCCACAAAACACATGTGGACTGGTTGGGCGAACTCCCATGCACCCTCGAGGATCCTGCTGAGGGTGAAGAGCTGGTCCACTGTTCCACGGCTAGGACGAAAGCCACACTGTTCCTCCTGAATCCGAGGGTCGACCTCCCGACGGACCCTCCTCTCCAGCACCCCTGAATAGACCTTACCAGGGAGGCTGAGGAGTGTAATTCCCCTGTAATTGGAACACACCCTCCGGTCCCCCTTCTTAAAGAGGGGAACCACCACCCCAGTCTGCCAATCCAGAGGCACTGTCCCCAATGTCAACGCGATGCCGTAGAGACGTGTGAGCCATGACAGCCCCACAACATCCAGAGCCCTTAAGAAATCCGGGCGGATCTCATCCACCCCCGGGGCCTTGCCACCGAGGAGTTTTTTAACTACCTCAGTGACTTCGATCCCAGAGATTGGAGAGTCTGCCTCAGAGTCCCCAGGCCCTGTTTCCACAATGGAAGGCGTGTAGGTGGAATTGAGGAGGTCTTCGAAGTATTCTCCCCACCGACACATGACGTTCTGAGTCGAGGTCAGCAGCACGCCATCTCCACTGTAAACAGTGTTGACGTTGCACTGCTTCCCCCTCCTGAGACGCCGGATGGTGGACCAGAATTTCCTCGAAGCCGTCCGGAAGTCATTCTCCATGGCCTCGCCAAACTCCTCCCACGGCCGGGTTTTTGCCTCAGCAACCGCCGAAGCCACGTTCCGCTTGGCCATCCGGTACCTGTCAGCTGCCTCGGGGGTCCCGCAGGCCAAAATAGGCCCGATAGGACTCCTTCTTCAGCTTGACGGCATCCCTTACCGCCGGTGTCCACCAGCGGGTTCGGGGATTGCCTCCACGATAGGCACCAATGACCTTACGGCCACAGCTCCGGTCAGCCGCCTCAACAATGGAGGCGCGGAACAAGGTCCACTCGGACTTAATGTCCCCCGCCTCCCCCGGGACCTGGGAAAAGTTCTGCCGGAGGTGGGAGTTGAAGCTCTTCCTGACAGGGGATTCCGCCAGACGTTCCCAGCAGACCCTCACAGAACGTTTGGGTCTGCCAGGTCGGACCGGCATCTTCCCCCACCATCGGAGCCAACCCACCACCAGGTGGTGATCAGTTGTCAGCTCCGCCCCTCTCTTCGCCCGAGTGTCCAAAACATGCGGCCGCAAATCCGATGACACGACTACAAAGTCGATCATCGAACTGCGGCCTAGGGTGTCCTGGTGCCAAGTGCACACATGGACACCCTTATGTTTGAACATGGTGTTCATTATAGAAAATCCGTGTCTAGCACAGAAGTCCAATAATAGAACACCGCTCGGGTTCAGATCGGGAGGGGCGTTCCTCCCAATCACGCCCTTCCAGGTCTCACTGTCATTCCCCGCGTGAGCATTGAAGTAACCCAGTAGAACGATGGAGTCCCCAGAAGGAGCGCTCTCCAGCGCCTCCTCCAGGGACTCCAAAAAGGGTGGGTACTCTGAACTGCCGTTTGGTGCATAGACACAAACAACAGTCAGGACCCGTCCCCCTACCCGAAGGCGGAGGGAGGCTACCCTCTCGTTCACCGGGGTGAACCCCAATGTGCAGGCGCCCAGCCGGGGGGCAATAAGTATACCCACACCTGCTCGACGCCTCTCACCGTGGGCAAATCCAGAGTGGAAGAGAGTCCAGCCCCTCTCGAGAGGGCTTGTACCGGAACCCAAACTGTGCGTGGAGGCAAGTCCGACTATATCTAGTCGGAACTTTTCTGCCTCGCACACCAGCTCGGGTTCCTTTCCAGCCAGAGAGGTGACATTCCATGTCCCAAGAGCCAGCTTCTGCAGCCGGGGATCAGACCGCCAAGGTCCCTGCCTTTGGCCGCCGCCCAGCTTGCAATGCACCCGACCCCTTTGGCCCCTCCCACAGGTGGTGAGCCCATGGGAAGGGGAACCCACGTTTCCTTTTCGGGCTGACCCCGGCCGGGCCCCATGGGCGAAGGCCCGGCCACCAGACGCTTGCTTTTGAGCCCCGCCTCCAGGCCTGGCTCCAGAGGGGGGCCCCGGTGACCCGCGTCCGGGCGAGGGAAAATGTGATTCAATAATTGTTTTCATCATAAGGGGTAATGTGAGCCGTGCTTTGTCTGGCCCCTCACCTAATTCCTTCACACACAAAGAAATCGAAATTACGTTTCCTCCATCCCACGGTGACGAGACAGAGTACACGAGTAACATACAAGTAAACAACGGGGGAGAGAGTTCAGGACCCCAACAGCCTGGAGATCACAAACTTCGCCAGAGGCGAGCAGTTCTTGCATCCCACCACAGAGTCCTGGCACCATTCGTCCCGGATGTAGACGCACATTCCACCTCCTCGCGACGTTCCCCCTCGTACAATGGCCCGGTCCGCCCGATAGCACGCTAGCTGCTCCAGATGCACGGTGGTTACGCACTGTCCGGTTCGTAGATCTCAGAAGGCATGTTGATGTCGAACGTTCGCCAGAAGAATGGAAGGCACGGCCAGGCGAGCCGGGTTGGCCGCCAGCCTGGCCCGGACGCCCCCGCTCTCGCCCCTCTTCAGCCTCCTCGCACACCGCTTCCGACGCTTCAGGACGGAGCAGACCGAGCGCCTTATTGTTTATAAGATAAGAAGAATATTCATAGAAGAAACTGTTTGTTGTTTCACTTGCAGTTTCACTCGTTGTGTTTAACACTGAACAGAAATGAAGACTATCTTAGACTTAGACTTTGTAAACACTCGGTGCACACAAAACGAAATTTCGTTGCATACGGCTCTCAACAAAGGAATGATATTTCGGCTGGATAAAAACACTTCTATATAAATATGAAATAAGATAAGATAAATAAAATAAATATAAAGTGCAGCAATGAAGGAAACAAAAACAGTATTTACAAAGTGCGCAGAGGAATGCTACGTTGCATTTTACCGCGGCACCATTGAGAGCGTCCTCTCCAGCTGTATTGCTGTTTGGGGTGGCGGCTGCACTGACTACAACTTGAAGGCCCTGCAGTGCATAGTGAACACGGCTGGGAAGATTGCTGGTGCTTCGCTCCCCTCCTTGAAGGACATTTACACCTCCCATCTCACCCGCAAGGCGACCACGATTGTGAGTGATGTGAGTCACCCCGCTCACTCTTTGTTCGAGCTTCTGCCCTCTGGGAAGAGGTACAGAAGCCTGCGCTACCGCACCACCAGACTCTCAAACAGCTTCATACTCCAGGCTGTTAGGATCCTGAACTCGCTCCCCCGTTCTGCGTAGCGTCCTGTACTTTTACTGTCTGTACTGTCTGTATGCACACTGGCTCTTATTTGTTGTGTTATCTGTTTATTTATTATTACTCTTATTATTTATTGTTTGTGCCTTTTTGTTTATGATGTTTTTTACTTTTGCGCTATGCTTGCTCGCTCCGTTTTGCTCCTCTTATTTATTGTGTTATCTGTTTATTTATTATTTATTCATCACTCTTGCTATTGATTGTTTGAATTTTTGCCTTCTTGTTTTTATATTGTGTCGCGTACTTGTATGTCTATCGTGTTATGTGTCTCGTCACCGTGGGATAGAGAAAAACGTAATTTCGGTCTCTTTGTGTGTTGTGACATGTGGAGAGATTGACAATAAAGCTGACTTTGACTTTTTGACTTGACTTGACTGTTCAACAGTCTGACGACGGTAGGGAAAAAACTATTGCAGAACCTGGTGGACCTGCAGCGGATGCTGCGAAACCTCTTCCCAGAGGGTAGGAGGGAGAACAGTCCTTGGTGGGGGGGTGATGGGTCACTAATAATATTTCGGGCTCGGGACACGCAGCGCTGGGATGACAAGTCCTGAATGGGGGGAAGAGGAGCCCCGATGATCCTCTCTGCTGTCTTCACCACTCTCCTTACGCTCTTCCAATCGGAGGCGCTGCAACCCCCACACCACACAGAGAGACAGCTTGTCAGAATGCTCTCTATGGTGCTTCGGTAGAACGTCCTCATGATGGGTGGGGGCAGGTGGGCTCTCCTCATCCTCGGCAGGAAGTACAAGCGCTTCTGTGCCCTCTTGACCAGTGTCGTGGCGTTCCCAGTCCAGGTGAGGTCGTATGTGATGTGGACCCCCAGGAATTTAGTGCTGCTGACCACCTCCACAGCTGAGCTGTTGATGATCAGTGGAGCGTGGTGAGGCTGGTTCTTCCTGAAGTCGACGATGATCTCCTTCGTCTTCTCCACATTCAGGATCAGTCCATTGTCTCTGCACCAGCCCACCAACTGCTCCACCTCCTCTCTGTAGTCCAGGTCGTCGTTATCGCTGATGAGGCCCACCACCGTTGTGTCGTCTGCAAACTTCACAATGTGATTGGTGGTGAACCTGGGGACACAGTCGTGTGTCATCAGGGTGAACAGCAGGGGGCTCAGGACGCAGCCCTGAGGGGAGCCTGTGCTGAGGGTGATGACATCTGAGGTGTTCTGTCCGACCCGGACTGACTGAGGTCTGTTGGAGAGGAAGTCTAGCAGCCAGTTCCGAAGGGGGGTGCTGAAGCCCAGACGTTCCAGTTTTCCCACCAGATGCTGTGGAATGATGGTGTTAAACGCTGAACTGAAGTCCAGGAACAGCAACCGCACGTGGGTGTTCCTCTCCTCCAGGTGATCCAGGCTCAGGTGAAGAACGGAGGATATGGCATCCTCAGTAGAGGGGTTCTTCCTGTAGGCAAACTGGAACGGGTCGAATGTCGGGGGGAGTCTGGAGACGATGTGATCTTTGACCAGCCTTTCGAAGCACTTCATCATGATGGGAGTCAGTGCCACAGGTCTGTAGTCATTGAATGAGGTAATTTGAGGTTTCTTTGGCACCGGAATGATGGAGGCATCCTTGAAGCATACAGGCACCGTGGCCTGGCCCAGCGAGATGTTAAAAATGTCTGTGATGACACCAGCCAGCTGACCTGCACATTCCTTTAACACCCGCCCAGGTATGCTATCAGGGCCTGGGGCCTTACGTGGGTTGACTCTTCTCAGAGTCTTCAACACGTCGGCTGAGTCAAGGCAGAGTGCCTCCTCTTCCTGATGGGGAACAGACTTAACTGCCGGAGTGCCGTTCAGTGCCTCAAACCGCCCAAAGAAGTTGTTTAGACCATTCAGGAAGTCAGCATCAACCTCATCCACCGGGGGGGAGGGTAAGTTGTCGTCAGTAATCGCCCGTATGCCTTGCCACATGCTCCTGGTGTTATTGGCGTCGTGGAAAAAATCCTGAATTCTTCGACTGTGGCTTCGCTTCGCTAACCTGATGGCACGGTTCAAGTTGGCTCTCGCTGTCCTCAGTGCCTCCTTGTCACCAGACTTGAGGGCTGCGTTCCGTGCTCGCAGCAGCGTATGACGAACCTCCTCAGTCATCCAGGGTCGTTGGTTGGCTCGGGTGATGATGTTCTTAGTGGTGCTGACGTCCTCGGTGCATTTGTTGCTGTAGGCTGACACAGTCAGGGCGTACTCATCAATGTCGATCTGACTGTTGCTGCTGATCTGAACATGTCCCAGTCAGAGCACTCAAAGCAGTCCTGGAGCGCTTCCATGGCCCCCTCAGACCACACCCTCACCTGCTTCACTGTAGGTTTTGCTCTGATCAGCAGGGGCCTGTAAACAGGGATTAGCATTACAGATAGGTGGTCTGAAGAGCCGAGGTGGGGGCGGGGTGCCTCTCTGAATGCATCTTTTCATTCCAGAGTGTTCTCTCCTCGAGTTGGAAAATCCACGTGTTGTTAAAAATGAGGGAGAATAGTCTTCATGGTAGCTTGGTTGAAGTCCCCAGCAATGATGAAAACACCCTCTGTGTGCGTGGATTGCAGCTCACGGATTGTTCGATAGAGAACGCTCATGGCCTCTTTAGTATTAGCGCTAGGAGGGACATACACGGCCGTGATGCTAACAACAGTAAACTCCCTGGGCAGGTAGAAGGGTCTGCAGTTGACAGTCAAAAGCTCGATGTCCGAAGAGCAGAAGCTGGCGACAGATCTAGCATTTTTGCACCAGCTGTTGTTGATGTAGACACACAGCCCACCTCCTCGGGATTTATCGCTTAGTTCGCTGTTTCTGTCAGGGTTTTCCAAAACTATCTTGATCATATGATTATGTTGGAATGTATGTAACCAGTAATAAATAACCTTGGTAGATTAGTTTTATGCTTATGTTGGTGTGTAACCAGTAATAAATAACCTAGCTTGTTCCATCCTACACAATGTCCCTACTCATCCCCTGCTCTGCTAATCTAGAGGTCAAGGGCTTTTTAACTTGTCTATTCAGTCTACTGTCACCCCCACCCTTTTTCTCTTAATAAAGATGCTCTTGTGGGAAGAGAGAGTCAGACGTCATTCGATCATTGCTGTACGCACAGTGACGAATGGACTCTCCGCCTGCAGGTGCCCAAAAAGACTTAACTGTCTCCCATGTGGTTCTTGCAAAATAAGTTAGAGTGAGCACCACCCTAACAGTTTCTGTCAGCGCGGAATGTAGCTAGCCGCTCCAGGCTAACGGCAGAGTCCGGTACTGATGAGTTCAGCCATGTCTCCGTCAGGATGAAGGCGCAGCAGTCTCTAACCTCCCTCTTTGAAGATAGTTCCAGTTGTGGATGGTCCATTTTATTATCCAGTGAGCGGACGTTAGAGAGGAAGATGGATGGAAGCGGCGGTTTGTAGGGGTTAGCCTTCAGCTTAGCCGTTGGCCCACCTCGACAGTCGCGCTTCCGCCGCCGGTCCCACCGCCTCCACTTACTCCTTCTCCGGCGTGTGCTCCCCGGCGAGCCCGCTGCATCGTGAGCTACCGGGGCTAGGGCCCGAAGCACTCCGTCAAGGGTAGTTGTGTCTACGAGTCCATCTAAAACACTTGATGACTGTACCTCCAGCAGGCGCTGGCGGTCATAAACTAACCTACTGGATGGATAACCTAAACTTTGTGTCGTAAGTAGTGCCCTAGGCGGCATAGGCAGGCACCCTCCTGACGACACGACTCTGGTGGGTCTCATCACTAAGGGAGACGAGACTCAGTACAGGCTGGAGGTTGACCTTCTGACCACGTGGTGCAGAGACAACAACTCCTGCTGAACGTCGACAAGACCAAGGAGGTTGTTGTTGACTTCCGGAAGGGTCACACCCAACACCTGCCGCTGACCATCGACGGTGCTGTGGCGGAGAGAGTGAGCAGCGCCAGGTTCCTGGGGGTGCACATCAGTGAGGATCTCTCCTGGTCCACCAACACCGCATCACTGGCGAAGAAGGCCCAGCGCCGCCTGTACTTTCTGCGGAAACTCAGACGAGCGAGCGCTCCTCCGGCCGTCATGACTACATTTTACCGTGGCACCATTGAAAGCGTCCTCTCCAGCTGTATTGCTGTTTGGGGTGGCGGCTGCACTGACTACAAGTTGAAGGCCCTGCAGCGCATAGTGAACACGGCTGGTAAGATTATTGGTGCTTCCCTCCCCTCCTTGAAAGACATTTACATCTCCCATCTCACCCGCAAGGCGACCACGATTGTGAGTGATGTGAGTCACCCCGCTCACTCTTTGTTTGAGCTTCTGCCCTCTGGGAAGAGGTATAGGAGCCTGCGCTCCCGCACTACCAGACTCAACAACAGCTTCATACTCCAGGCTGTTAGGATCCTGAACTCGCTTCCCCTTTCTGCGTAGCGTCCTGTACTTTTGCGCTACGCTTACTGTCTGCTGTATGCACACTGGCTCCGTTTTGCTCCTCTTATTTATTGTGTTATCTGTTTATTTATTAATCATTCTTATTATTTATTGTTTGTGCCTTCTTGTTTTTATATTGTGTCGTTTACTTGTATGTCTATCGTGTAATATGTCTCGTCACCGTGGGATAGAGAAAACGTAATTTCGGTTTTTTTGTGTGTCTTGACATGTGAAGAGATTGACAATAAAGCTGACTTTGACTTTGATATTATGTGAAATTTGTGAATTTTTTTGAAGGGAGTAAGACACTCTGAATCCTGGCTCAAGTGTTCCATACAGTTTGGATGGCTGATGAACTGTGACAACATACATGAAGTACATAACGCACAGGGAGATCAGTACAGTGAAAAGCCGTAGTAAAGTGAAAAGCCGCGGTGAAGTGAAAAGCAACGGTGCAGTGAGTTGAGGAAACAACGAAAGATTCAAACATTGCCGCCAAAGATGTATCCAGTGTTATCGACGCGGAGACGGTAGACTTTGAAGAGAATTCACGTCGTCCTTCATCTTCCAAGTCATCAGTCCACAGTCGATCGAGAGCTAGTGCTAACTCCAAGCACTCGTCATCCTACAATTCCGTTCTGGAGGCAGCTGCCAGAGCTTCGGCTGAAGCTGCAGCAACCAAGGTAGCCTATTCAAGGAAGCAGTTGGAAATTAAAAGCCAACGAGCTAGGCTAGACATAGATTTAGAAGAATTAGAAATTGAAAAGGAAGCAGAAGTGGCACGGGTGAGAGTGGAAGTATTGGAAGCAGCTGCAGCTATAGAAAATGAAGATGTGCTAAGCATAAAAAGTCATTTGCCAGCGCATGTGGCTCAAAAACGCACTGAAGATTATGTGCAAAGCCAAACACAGCTCAACGCGCAGTCCCTTGTAGCATACAGTGGAGTCTGGCGCAGCGAACCCACACATAGTCCACCACCTGCGGCAGCTGAGGAGAGGTCCTCACACAAAGTCTGCAGACCATCAGTGAATGAGGAACGTGAGGAAAAGGAGCAGTTCCAAGAGGCAATCAACACTCCGTATTATGGCCCCCCATTTCATGGTACAGTCATACCTTGTGAGTACACCCTCCTACAACAGTCATCACCCACAGCTACGACACCACCATGCATGGATGACTTCAGGCCTTTGCGTGATAACTTCAGGCCTCTTCAGAGTGACATCGGAACCCCGACTCAGCCGTCACAAGCAGCAAGGCACACATCTGCCCCAAAGCCACCTGACAGTCAACATATGCAACAAGGTCAGTATTCTCCTCCTCATGCCAGCCCTCCACACAGGATAGACTTTGCCAAGTTTCTTGCTCGCAGAGAATTAGTGACTACTGGCCTCACAAAATTTGATGATATGCCAGAGAATTTTAGGGCATGGCAGTCCTCATTCGTAAATGCAACACAAGGCTTAGGTTTATCATACAGTGAGGAGCTGGACCTCTTGGTGAAGTGGCTCGGTAAAGACTCGTCTGAACATGTAAAGAGGATCCGTGCTGTTTATGTCACCAAGCCCAAAGTTGCTCTATAACTGTCCTGGGATAGACTGCATGAATGCTATGGCGCACCAGAAATAACTGAAAATGCCCTGTTCAAAAGAGTGGACGATTTTCCCCGTTTCTCCGCTAGAGACAACACGAAGCTAAGATTGCTCTGTGATCTCCTCATGGAGCTATTAGCAGCCAAAAACGATGGATATCTTCCTGGCCTTGCATACCTCGACACGCCTCGTAAGATAAAGCCTATCGTGGAGAAGTTACCTTCAGGCCTGCAGGAGAAATGGCTCGGTGTAGGCTCAAAGTACAAGGAGCGCTACAGGACATCTTTCCCTCCCTTTTCGTTTTTTGTGGACTTTGTGTATGGACAAGCCAAGGCTCGAAATGACCCAAACTTCAGCCTGTCCATCAGTAGCCAGCCGTACGGCAAAGGTGAGAAAGCTCCATTCAAGCCAAGTGAATTTAAGACTGCTGTATCTGTGCGCAAAACAGACGTGTCTGGTACCACTGATGAAAACACCTTAAACTCTACGGACGATGGAAAGGAAAACAATGATCCGGCTCGTTATTGCCCTGTGCACAAGAAAACACACCCATTAGAAAAATGCAGATAATTTAGAGCAAAAACATTACAGGAAAGAAAAGACCTACATAAAGAACATAAACGCTGCTTTAAATGCTGCGCCCCAAACCACCTTGCCAAGGATTGTCAGGCATCATTGAAATGTGGTGAGTATGACAGCCAAAGACACAGCTCTGCGATGCACCCAGACACCTCTCTGCCTCCCGATCAATCGGCCCTTCCACAAATAGACACAGTGGCACAAGGAAATTCCCCATCGAAGTGACGTCACGATGCACGAATGTTTGTGGCAAGGGCAACCTCCCACGTTCATGCTCAAAGGTGTGCCTGGTGCGCGTCTTTCCTCGGGGGCAGCCAGATCGCTCTGTCAAGATGTACGTCATACTTGACGATCAGAGTAACCGCTCACTGGCCCGCTCTGAATTTTTCCACCTTTTCAAAGTCAAGAGCAGCCAGATCGCTCTGTCAAGATGTACCTGATGAAGACCTGCGCCGGCACCACAGAGACGGTCGGCAGGAAGGTGGCGGGCTTTCAAATCGGAGCAGTGAACG
The DNA here is from genome assembly GCF_033458585.1 of Syngnathus typhle. Lineage (NCBI taxonomy): Eukaryota > Metazoa > Chordata > Actinopteri > Syngnathiformes > Syngnathidae > Syngnathus > Syngnathus typhle. The sequence continues at coordinate 22,996,534 of NC_083740.1, forward strand.
GAGGTGTGTGGCTAGACTTTCCACCTCTCATTGAGTGCAATGAAATAATGAATAACAAATCTGAGATTCCAACTCCAGAGGTAACCCTCACACATGCGCACCTGAAACATCTCGCTCCTCTCATTCCCAAGCTGGATCCTGATGCAGAGATGATGATCCTGTTGGGGAGAGATATGATACGTGCACACAAAGTGAGAGATCAAGTCAATGGTCCTCATAACTCACCTTTTGCCCAGCGCCTGGACTTAGGCTGCGTCATTATAGGCGAAGTCTGCCTGGACAACGCCCACAAACCAACCCTGAGCATCTTCAAAACTCATGTGCTTCAAAATGGAGGTCCGTCACTTCTCATTCCTTGCCAAAACAACATCTGTGTGAAAGAGAAACTATGGTACGGCGGGGAGGACAAGCATGGCCACACTACACATACGTAGAAAGCATTGCCAGTCGAGGATCAGCTCGGGCAGACTGCTTTCCAACAAACAGACAGCGACAACAAGTGTGCCATGTCCTTTGAGGACAAATTCTTCTTGAAAATAATGAAAAAAGAAGTCGCTCAGGATGAAAGGAATAGCTGGGTAGCTCCCGTACCATTTAAAATAATAATAATTATTATTATAATAAAAAACCCAAATAACAGAGCGCAAGCCCTGTCTCGTCTCAGCTCGCTACAGCGCACTTTGAGTAAAAACGCTGAGACGAAAGAGCAATTTTCCTCCTTCATGGAAAAGCTTTTTGAAAACAACCATGCAGAGATTGCCTCATCCATTGACGACACAAAAGAATGCTGGTACCTGCCCTTTGTTGGTGTGTACCACCCCCAAAGCCTGGGCAAATACGGGTCGTGTTTGACTCAATCGCCCAACTGAACGGCCTCTCCCTCAACTCAGTGCTTCTCACAGGGCTCGACTTGAATAACACTCTGCTTGGCGTGCTGCTGCGTTTCAGGAAAGATCCCATTGCTGTCACTGCGGACATCCAGCAGATGTTTTATCAGAGTGATCAGAGTGGTGTCCAAGAGTTAAGCAATATCCTTTAAAACAGGAGGCAATAAATGGGATAGCCCCTGTCATAGATGGTCTTTGGTTAGGAGGAATCATTAGGAAGTGCTCGAACTCTTCTCGCAAACACTCCTATCTGCCCAGTTCAAAAGAGCAATAAAATTGACTGGTGAATGATACAACATTTGCAAAAAGCAGACGAAGAACAGTCTTTGGCAGATAGCATGATCAGAGCACTCAAACTGAAAGATGTGTCAAATGCAAATTTACTGCCGCCTGATCTTTCTTCCCTACAGGTCGACAACCGCTCCAAGCCAGGAGACCGGGACGACATAAAGGTCGTCAAAAAGGACAAACTGGGCCAGCCATGGTGGGAGGGACCATTCCAAGTCTTGCTGACTACCCCCACTGCACTGAACATTGCTGGAAGGCCCAGCGAAGTTTCACCTCAACCAATGGACGTTACAGAGAGTGCAGTAACCCATTTTCGGAGTGGGGGGGAAGTCTGACCATTTCAAGGCGTAAGGGCTCTCCTACCAACATGGCTGCACCATCGGACAGGACCTGCTTCATTCAGAATGGCTCGTGGCTTTGTGGTCACAAGAGTTGTCCGATGCTGCCCGCCAACTGGTGTGTTGTGCACGAGTGTGGGTGACCGACCACACCTACATGATACAATATCATCAGCTGACAACAGCACAACTCTTCTGGACGTCGACGCAGGGCTGTTGCAGCCTTTGAACCACATTACCCTGTCTGGGGCACTGTTAGAAAAATGTATATATATATATATTATCATGCGTTCTCTAATCAATGCTTTACCGCAATATTACTGCAATATATGCTTGCTGTTTTTATGATGTACCACAGAAGGACAGTCCTTTCTAACAAAGACCACTTTGTTAGACAACGTGCCTCATTGCTGTCTTGCACCCCAGATGAACCTCCAAGTGACCATTAAAGTCAGGGTTTCCTAACTATCTTGATCGTAGGATTAGGTTGGAATGTATATAACCAGTAATAAATAACTTAGTTTGTTGCATCCTACACAATGTCGTAAAACTTCCCATTGGTATGTTTTTACTTGAGGTCAAAGGTTTTCTCTTCTGTATCCAGTCCACTCAAACTCCTTCCTCCCAGATGTTTTTATTAGTATGTAAACACTTAGTGATTTTTCCTTACGAGGCAAAGCCCACGTGCTTTCCCCCTCCTTTCTTTAGGGGCTTGTCTCACAAATTGTGGGTAGGGCAAATCCAAATAAAAAGAGCAGGAGTGCATACAGAGATTCAGTGTGTGTAGAGATTGTTGTAAGCTATCTGTACTGCACTCCTCGCGAGAAAAGACTTAATATTCTGTCAAACTTGTGGTTTGTTTGCTGTTGCTCTTCTTAATAGTTATTCAGTCAGCGAAATAAACCTGACAGGCACGAATGTCCCTGACAGCCATAAAGTGTGGTCCGTCAGTGACAAAATCGTTCATGCGCTTTTTCCTTGGATCGGAGTTGGAAAACAATCACTCTTCATTGAGACACTGAACTATCGTTTCCAATCGTTTCTGGAATCTCTCTCGCTGCAGGTCAATAATGGACGAAACCGAGAGATTCAGGCTATTGCACTGATGGTCCTGCAAAACAGGATGGTTCTGGACTTGATGACTGCAGAGCAAGGTGGCGTGTGCCACATCATTGGGACTTCTTGTTGCACATACATTCCAGGAGTTAATGAGACATCAACAACACCGTGAACTCACTGACGAACTTACAGCAGGCCATGTCAAAAGACAAAGTCCCACATCAATAGGGTTTCTTTTCATGGCTATTTTCTGGCGCTTGGTGGCAACTGCTGTTGAAACTTGTGACTCCTATGCTTATTGTACTGGTATTGTTGTGCTCATTTCTGACCTGTGAAGGCAGCTGTATCAAAATCTGTCTTCTACCGTAGCTGAAGTGCGAATGCAACATCTCAGGCATGTTGAATGTGATGATTTTAATGCTAGTTAAAAGTTAAAGTTAAAGTCCCAATGATCATCACACACACATCTGGGTGTGGTGAAATTTATCCTCTGCATTTAACCCATCCCCGTGTGATTTTAATCCATCCCCTGGGGGAGAGGGGAGCAGTGACCAGCAGCGGTGCCACCCTCGGGAATCATTTGGTGATCTAACCCCCCAATTCCAACCCTTAATGCTGAGTGCCAAGCAGTGGGTCCCATTTTTATAGTCTTTAGTATGACTCAGCCGTTTGAACCCACAACCTTCCAGTCTCAGGGCAGACACTCTACCACTAGGCCAGTGAGCTGGTCAAGCCAGTGCGGACAATGCGCTGCAGACAGAAGATTGCGATAATGCTGATTAGCTGAACGTTTTTCACAGAAACTGGATAATCTGACCGTCGGAAATGCCTCGCGAGTGATAAATACGTTGATGTACTGTTTCTGTGTTTTTGTTTTTATTTTTCTATTTTCATTATATTTTCTTGCTTATGTTTGTTAATCGGGGTGACAATCATGATAAACAGGAGGGATATGTTAGGGTTGATAGATTAGTTTGATCCTATGATTATGTTGGAATGTAACCTGTAATAACTAACCAAACTTGTCCTGTCTTAACAAAGTAGTAGAAGAAAGTGCTATGATCCTTTGAACTGATTTACCAGCTGCAGAGGACGCAATCAAAGTTGTTCTGTTTCCACAACATCGTAAAATACCCCCTGCTATAATTGATCAGAGGCCAGGGGCTTCAACCCCTTCCTGTCCACTCTCACCCCCACTCTGTTTCTCTACAATAAAAATGCTCTTGCAGGAGGCCTGAGTCAGACTTCATTCGATCATCGCTGTATGCACAGCAACGATTGACTCTCCACTTGCAAGTGTTTAAAAGGGCATACTGTCTCCCGTGTGGTTCTTGCAAAATAAGTTAGAGTGAGAACCACACTAACACTCAAGAATAACGAGAACGTAATAACGAACGGAGTCAGTTGGCATGGGGGTCCTCTCGGCTCATCTCGCGAGGTTCGACAACCGAATTTCTTCCGACATCCGAAGCAAAAAAATCTCAAATTTTTTGTTCGAATACCGATTTGTCTTAGAACCGGGACGTTCCAAAACCGAGGCTCCACTGTATGTTGGTTTATCAGACATTTCCTCCCTCAGTCAGTGCCCCTTATTTTATAGAAAACTCTATTTGAACCTCATCTTGACTATTGCAATGTCATATGGGGCAACACCTTCTCTAGTCACCTTAAAATACTTCAATCTCTACAAAAGAAAGTCATTAGGGCTCTGTCTTGGTCTGAGTTTAATCCACCACCCCTCCGTCTTTTCCGCCATTTTGAGAATTTCATAATGCATGTGTCATGTTTCAAGTTGTGAACAAGAGAAACCACATACTATGCAGTCTCATTCCCATCAGACGCAAGTTAAAACACACATCCTAGGGAAATTCCGCAGATGTGTGCGCACCAGTATGAGTGTTGCTTGTAGGTGACCTCAAATTTGGAACAAAATGGATGAAGCCTTAAAGGTCATGCCCTCTATCTAGTTAAAAAAAACATCTTTTTAGCCAGCTTTTACAAACCTATAATTAAATCCACATTCCCATTTGCATGAGTGTCTGTTGGTTTGTCCGTCCGTACGGGCCCTGTTATATAAGCTTATACTTAACTTCACTCTGGGACTCTTTTCCTCATGCTATTAAGATGTCATATGTATGTATATGAAAGAAAGATTTATGTGAAGAAATACAGTTTCATTTATTTATCTGTTGCTGGAAAGGACATGACTTTAAATGAGCAAGAGGAAGTCATTGAACTGAAACAAGATCGTAGTTTAAAGCTAAAATTTTCTTATCTTCCTTTGGACAGTTTTTGGTTATCTGTTGCCAAGGAATTCCTCATTCTGGCCAACAAAGCTATTTTGACATTGCTCCCGTTTTCAACTACATATCAGTGTGAGCTGAGCTTCTCAAGCTTGACTGCGATAAAAACTAAAAACAGAGAGAGACTAAGAGCTGTTGAGCAAGAGCTTCGTGCGTGTCTTTCTCCCATTTCTGACAGAATATCCATTTTGTGTTCATCGAAACAGGCCCAGGTTTCACACAGTTTATAAATACATTAAAAAGACATATTAACTATATGTATTACTGTGTCATTTTGGTTGCTGGTGTGCCCCAGGATTTTGTAAATGTAAAAAATGTGCCGCGGCTCAAAAAAGGTTGAAAATCACAGGAATAGAAGATAAATATTGTTCAGTGTCTTTGAGCAGCCTTATATCACACTGCAAGTCAGTCACCAATCAGACCCTGCCCAATCATCGTGTGCTTCCTACGATTTTTAGTCCATCACTGTAGGTCGGTCGAGGAGGCGGAAGAAGCACCTGTAAGTTCAAAGTCAAAGTCAAAGTTCAAAGTCAGCTTTATTGTCAATCCCTTCATATGTCAGACACACAAAGAAACCGAAATTCCGTTTCCTCCATCCCACGGTGACGAGACACAGTACACGATAAACATACAAGTAGACGACACAAAATAAAAACAAGAAGGCACAAACAATAACTAATAAATAATAAATAAATAAAATGAGTGATGAATAAATAATAAACAAATAAATAAGAGGAGCAAAACTGAGCCAGTGTGCGTACAGCAGACAGTAAGCATAGCGCAAATGTACAGGACGCTACGCAGAAAGGGGGGGTGAGTTCAGGATCCTAACAGCCTGGAGTATGAAGCTGTTGGAGAGTCTGGTGGTACGGGAGCGCAGGCTCCCATACCTCTTCCCAGAGGGCAGAAGCTCAAACAAAGAGTGAGCGGGGTGACTCACATCACTCACAATCGTGGTCGCCTTGCGGGTGAGATGGGAGGTGTAAATGTTTTTCAAGGAGGGGAGCGAAGCACCAATAATCTTACCAGCCGTGTTCACTATGCGCTGCAGGGCCTTCAAGTTGTAGTCAGTGCAGCTGCCACCCCAAACAGCAATACAGCTGGAGAGGATGCTCTCAACGGTGCCGCGGTAAAATGTAGTCATGACGGCCGGAGGAGCGCTCGCTCGCCTGAGTTTCCGCAGGAAGTACAGGCGGCGCTGGGCTTTCTTTGCCAGTGATGTGGTGTTGGTGGACCAGGAGAGATCCTCACCTATGTGCACCCCCAGGAACTTGGCGCTGCTCACTCTCTCCACCACAGCACCGTCGATGGTCAGCGGCAGGTGTTGGGTGTAACCCTTCCGGAACAATCTCCTTGGTCTTGTCGACGTTAAGCAGGAGGTTGTTGTCCCTGCACCACGTGGTCAGAAGGTCAACTTCCAGCCTGTATTGAGTCTCGTCTCCCTTGGTGATGAGACCCACCACAGTCGTGTCGTCAGCAAACTTCACTATGCGTTTGTCGCTGTAGGTTGCAGTGCAGTCGTGCGTCAAGAGGGTGAAGAGCAGCGGACTGAGCACGCAGCCTTGGGGGGCCCCCGTGCTCAGCGTGATGCTGGCGGAGATTTTGTCGCCAACACGTACCACCTGTGGCCTCTGACAGAGGAAGTCCAGTAGCCAGTTGCAGAGGTAGGTACTGAGGCCCAGTGTGTCAAGTTTGCTGATGAGTCATGTCAACTGAGGTGTTGCATGCATGTGCATATTTCTCTGCTTAGAAAAGGCAAAAGAAAGACCCGCTACAGGATGGTGAAAAGGGGCAGTGTGGTGTTTCTTGCTTGGATGACCAGGCTGCAATGGATGCAGAGAGGGCACGTAGAACACATAATGTAAAACAATCCAAAGAAAAAGACTGGAGTTTCTAATTTTTACCAACAGAGGTTACTAATCCATTCATCCATTTTTTCCAACCACTTCTCCTCACAAGGCTCACGAGCGGGACTAATACACTGTGAAACATCTTCTAACAACATTGCACATTTATGCAAACATACTAAGTATATACAAGCAGTACGGACTGTTTCCTCTACCGAAAGAACTTGAAGCAATGAATGTATCTAATGACACCACATTCGCTGTTCAATTACTAGCGGAGGACATTACACCCACAACTCCTCAAATGTTTCCTCCATATCGTGTCCCACCGGAGATAAACTGATGTACTGTCCGTTTTTTTTTATGCCATTTTGTTTGGTTGTTTGTTTGTGTGCACCATTTCCAATCTTACATCCAGAGTACGATGGTACTGTATTCTTATTGGTCAATGTCCAAGAACGAATCGAAGGACAAAGAAGGTTCAGTCACACAATAGATACAGTATCTCACAAAAGTTGTATTTTGAGTTACCGTTTTTTTCCATGTATAATGCGCCCCCATGTATAATACGCACCCTAAAAATGGCATGTTGATCCTGGAAAAAAGCCTGTACCCATGTATAATACGCACCCAAATTTTTACTCCTACTTAAGTCCGTGAACGTAAAATTATTTCAGAAAAAAGATCATCTTTGGGAACAACCGGATGTTATTCTGCCGGTCATTATCACTGTGCATGCGCTAGCATACTCAATAGCAAAGAAATGTTTCGGATTTGTGTAGGGTACATTGTGACAGCAAACGAGCAGGTGATCTAGCAAGCGTCTGATACGAGAGCATTGTGTTCGTATGGAGCGTGTTTGAAGTGAACAGCAGAGAAGAAAGCACATCTGTAATGGCGGCCTCCGTATGATATCCGGATTAAAAAATGAAAAAAAAATGAAAAAATTCTTTTTTTTTTGTACCCATGTATAATGCGCACCCCAGATTTTAGGACAATAAATTAGTTAAATTTTGCGCATTATACATGGAAAAAAACGGTACTTTGAAGTAACAATAAATTTACTTTGCTATCCAAGCTCTACAGCAGGGGTAGCCAACCAGTCAGAGACTAAGAGTCACATTTTTTACTGTGTCATCGCAAAGAGCCACATCATACACATGAGCACCCATGAACATCCCCTCCACACACACACACACTCACACACACGCACACACACACACACACACGCACACTCACACGCAGACACACAAACGCGCGTGCACACACACACACCTCTGGCTCCTACAGTAGGGTGCGGGTTCGATTCCACCTCCGGTCCTCCCTGTGTGGAGTTTGCATGTTCTCCCCGTGTCTGCGTAGGTTTTCTCCGGGCACTCCGGTTTCCTCCCACATCCCCAAAAACATGATTGGTAGGCCGATTAAGCGCTCCAAATTTCCCCTAGGTGCGAGTGCGTGTGCGGATAGTTGTTCGTCTCTGTGTGCCCTGCGATTGGCTGGCAACCGGTTCAGAGTGTCCCCCACCTACTGCCCGCAACCCCCGTGGGGATACAGCGGTACAGAGAATGGATGGATGGATGGACTCCTACAGTACTATGACCACAGGCCAGTCATTTTCAACAATGAACATTGTGTGCACTGTCTCACACACAAACTCTCAGTTCAACAAAGTCCACAAACAAAAACATAATAATTTACAATAGCGTTTATTCACTTACTATGCATGTTGCTTAGTGCATTCCTTCCCTTGAAAATCATCTTCAAATCTGGCTTGTATTCCGTTGTTGCTACTAGAAGCAATTGTTTTTGTTGGATGTCTGATACCGTTTGTTTTCGTTTGTCGTTTTCAGGAGACAAGATTTCAGCACCGTCACTGAGGCATTTTTTAACAAACTCCCCTTCATTGTATGGCTTTTTAGTCCGTGCAATGTTCCAAGCCAGTTGATGCGATGCAAGTGTGACAGTCTCTGAGTGCTTCGTAATTTTTGGGGAAAACTGTACCTGTTTTTCTGCCGGACTTTTCAAAATGTCCAACTTGCGCTTGCGAAATTCAGTCCCTTTTGGAAAGTCGCTCGATATTAGCATGAAGTGAGCTGAAGTGGCGCTGAAGATTTGACGCTTTACGTGTTTATCTTCATATTTTCGTTTAGCTGTGTATTTTCTCCCTACCATTTTGAGAGCAAAATTGACACTATTTGTTTCCTCGAATGGGTTTGCCCCTCCTCCTTTGCGGGATTTCACCGCATGCGCATGCGCGTTTGACGAAAATACCATATGGAACTCAAGCGAAGCGAACACGCACAAAAACAAACAAACAAATAAACCCACAAATGTTGATATGAACGTAAAGGAGACGCATGAAACCCGGCAAGGAGCCGCATGCGGCTCACGAGCCGCGAGTTGGCCACACCTGCTCTACAGTGACCACTTAACATTGGATCAAAGTTTCATTTCTTCAGTGTTGTCCCATGACAAGATATAATTAAAACATTGCAGAAATGAGAAGGGTGTACTCACTTTTGTGAGATACTGTAGCTTATGATGTCTTAATCATCAATATTAATACCTTGAATGTTCATATCTAACAGTCCACGAGATAATGATACATTTCTCAACCATAAAATGTTAAATTGGCATTGTTAGTGGCATTACTTAGCTCTTTGTTTTGAAGTAGACATATTACACTATCGTCTTCTTTAATAAGTGTTAATTCTCTTGCTTAATCTCAATTCTATCACACACTCTTTCCTCTTATTTCACCAGCATTGCATAGACGTTTTGTACACAAAGTGTTGGAGTCCTGTGTGATGTTGCAATAACATTTGTTTCCGTGAAAAAAAAAAGAAAACTGCAAATCTTTGATACAGAAATTTTGCTTAAACTGATTGTGTATAGTTATTATGCCAACCATTTCAGCCCTAAAATGCCCAAATTCATTTGTATGACAATTTCGGGTCACATAAAAAAAAGAACTATGTTAAAAATAGCAGTTTTTGGAATGTGTAAAATAGCTTCTGCTATGAATGAATGGGTATATGTTCGAATTGGTTGAAATTTTGGATTTACTTTCTTTGAGAAAATAGTAGAAATTAAACCATAAGGACATTTGGTTTAGAAATCGACTCAGTGTGAATTCAGCACTCAAACTACACAAGAAAAGTAGAGTTAAATAATGTTATGGAAGGGAAGCAAAGACATCACTGTGTTCACTGCTTCAGTAGTGAGCATACTTGAAACCAATACAAAATACTAACCAAAGGTAAAAGAAAAAAAACTCAATACGTTACACCCCTTTGAGCGAAGTGGCCCGTAGTAATTGGTCAATAGATACAGTGTAGGGGTGGGCAGGCTACACTACAGCAAAATTATAACAGTACTGATTATGACTAGGACTATAATATACAGTATATACATACATATATATCGTTCTTGGAACACAGCAGATTAGTGTTCAAATTTTAACTCACCTGTGAAGGCTCAAACAATAGCTCTCTGTCCAACAGTGTTGCGGTTAATCCAAATTATGACTGTCGTTTCGATGTATCAGATAATGGAAGCACCAATCGATCATACCCGCGTAAAGTCTAGTCGATAGGTTTGGAAAATGCGTGCGCTCGATACACGAGGATAGCTTTTCCTTTATTGAAATACGGTGCTATAGAAATGGCAGGCTAACGAGCCAAGCTAATTTACCGTTCCGTACATTAGGCATATTCTGGGTTAACGATGGATGATGAGGGGATAAACTGCGTGCATTTGTGTCGGTTCTTGCATTCGTGGCTGGAAGAGATTCCGATATTTCAGGGGACTCCCCAGAGGCAGCTATTCATCTGTATCCCAAAACTGACGTCTCCAACATCAGTCACAAAAGAAACAGTCTTCATTGGGTGAAAATGGGCGCGTTCGGAAATTTACACTGATCCCCATTGCATTACTCTGCGAGTGGGTGTGTTCGGAGAGTTCCGCTCCCCTTATTTTCCGAATGCAGCCAGCACGCCGAGTACACCCACTGACACTCATCTTTTGGTGCACTCTGAATTTCTGAACGAAAAAAAATTAGCAAAGCAAGAATTTTCGAACAGTCACACTTAAATTCGAGCGCGCTCTGGAGTGAATTGCCGAACACGTCCAAAATTATATAGCGCCATCACCACCACACCTCCCTACCGCTCTCGGACTTCAAACCAAATGCTGCATTTATTTTATTCATTAAAAATTAGTACTACTGTGGTGTATTTTTATTCTGGTATCATGCAAAGTTTATCTCACTAGTAAGCCTAAGTGTGACCGGGTCATGTTTGGGTCAGGTTCGTGTGGGATTGTTTGGGGCTTGGTCCAGGAAGGTAGACTCATTGGCGCCAGACACATCTGGCTTCCATTAACAACTGCTAAGATACCACCATGTAGAGGTAGGGAGGCAGGCTGCGCGGTCATAGGTCAGCCAACAGCCCCATGTGCGCGCTCCCGCGTGGAGGGAAGCGCAAGAGTATAAAGTTTAGGGCGAGAGTAGACAAGGGAACTCGACATCTTGGCTAGGGCGCGAGACACTTCTCTCTGACATCGGTTGAATAAAATCTTTCCCCAATCAGCCATGTGTGACTGAAGTTTTCCTTCCCCAAGCCAGCCACTTTTTCACCATTTTGTTTGGAACACCAGCTGACCATCGAAGAGAATTCACCACACTACTGTATTAATAATATTGTAGGATCTGTTCATCTAGGATGGAGGTAATTTTAGCAGAGATGTCCCTGTCCCGCATTCTGAGAGAATGATTAAGGAAAAAATAATTTTTCATAATATTATTGTGATTTTTTTACAAAATTATTTAATAATTTCTTTTTTATAAAATTATTTAATAGTTTAAAAAAAAAATTGTGACCATCATTCTAGCAAGGTGACGATACACAACAAAAGGTTAGTGATGATAAGCATATTCAGAGATGTACTACTACTGAAATTAGTCCTAGGAATTTGTGATGAAGAGACCCCAGTGTGTGCGACTAAAGGCTAAACAGTTTTTGTTTCCCCTCACCCATGGCGGGGCCCCAAATACTAACCAACAATAAGCAGTGACAGTGATTTTAGGACTCATCATTTTTGTAGCATGTTCATGTACAGTAGTCATGTACATGTAGGTACAACATTTACAATAGTACTATGCAGTCTACAGGAACAGGCAACGTAGGCAAGTGAGGCCAGCGCCCTATCTATAGAAAGATTGTCCAACTCACTCGACCGGCGTCATCTTGAAACCCTGCCTGCGTGACGCATGCTGTGAAGCAGTAGACACATTCAACAGCAAGTTCATTTATGTCAGCGGTGTGGAAAAAAAAGACCTAAACATTATAATTCTCACTGGACAACACTTTTACAGTTTGAAAGGTTAAGGCTGACTCAGGAAGACCATATTTCCACCATGTTAGGGTTAAAAAATGATTGTGATCGTTTGAAATGAGTCATATGATGGCGCCGCGGATGGCAGCCACGGTGAGTCGCTCTCTGTTTCTTTGTCTTATTTTGTGTGTTTTCTGTGTCCTCTGCTGTCCATCCCGGATCACTTTTACCAGAAAAGGGCTGTTAAACATCGGACAGTCTTCTTCTATTATTTTCTCTCCTGTTATCTCCAATCCAGACTGTTTGTCGGAGATTCTAGCCGGAGCGGCGGTGCTGTACAAGCTAGCGCGACGACGGCGGCGCGGAAAACGAGCCGGAGCACTCCTAAGGCTGAGGCAGAGAGGGTTCCGTTCTGCGCTACCGTCAATTCATCTGGCGAATGTCCGCTCCCTGGCGAACAAGATGGACGAACTGCTGCTCCTCACTTCAAGGAACATGGACTTCAGCAGATCCGCCGCGCTGTGCTTTGTGGAAACATGGCTCAGCGAACGAACCCCCCACCACGCCGTGGAGCTAGCGGGGTTCCGGCTAACGCGAGCAGATCGCAGCGCGGGGCTCTCCGGAAAATCAAAGGGGGGTGGTCTCTACATTAATGAACGTTGGTGTACTGATGTCACGGTGTTGAAAGAGTTTTGCAGCCCTCTCCTAGAAACACTTTTCATAAACTGCCGGTCGTTCTATTCACCACGGGGGTTCTCCTCGATCGTTATGGTGGCTGTTTACATTCCACCACACGCACGTGCGAGTGAAGCCACGCAGATGCTGGCTGACCAGGTAACAGACATGGAAAAACTTCTACCAAACTCACTAATCATTGTTCTGGGTGATCTTAACAGGGCGAACCTTCCACACAAACTCCCCAGATACAGACAGCACGTAACGTGTCCCACCAGAGGGGCACAGACTCTGGACCACTGCTACACCGTGATCAAGGATGCATACCACTTTGCGGCTCGTGTCGCTTTAGGACTCTCGGACCACTGTCTAGTTCATCTGATCCTGGCCTACAGGCAGTGTCACGCCCGTGCCAGAGCACGTGCTGCCTGCACTTCCCTCGGCCACACCCCTTTCGTTACCGTAATGTCTGTCACTTGGTTCCTCTTGTTACCCTGTGTATTTAAGCCCTGCCCGTGTATTTCTCCCTGTCGGTGTCTACTGTTGTGATCCGTCCCTGTCCGCGCCCAGTGTTCCTGTCGTTTGGTTTTCCTCGGTCTGTCTGGAGGCTCACGGTCAGAATTTTATCCTTGTCCAAGTGTCCAAGTATCCAAGTGTCCAAGTGGACTTCTGTCTGTTTGCTGGCCGTGAGTCTCTATCCCGTTTGTGTCTTCGTTTCCCCACCTGACTCCCTTCCCACTCCCTTTCCCTTCAATAAATCCTAGTCCAAGCTGCATTTGGTCGCCCTGGCTCACCTCATTCCTGACAGAAGACACCGACCAACACAGCGACCAGCGCTTGGACCCCCCTCCACCACCAGCTTCCGTTGTCCAAGCCAAGCCAAGAAACCAAAGCCAAGAAGCCAAAGCCAAGCCAAAGCCAAGCCAAAGCCAAGCCAAAACCAAGCCAAAGCCAAGCCAAGCCAAAGCCAAAGCCAAAGCCAAAGCCAAAGCCAAAGCCAAAGCCAAAGCCAAAGCCAAAACCAAGCCAAAGCCAAAACCAAGCCAAAGCCAAAACCAAGCCAAAGCCAAAGCCACGGCAAGCAACCAAGCCACGGCAAGCAACCAAGCCACGGCAAGCAACCAAGCCACGGCAAGCAACCAAGCCACGCCAAGCAACCAAGCCACGCCAAGCAACCAAGCCACGCCAAGCAACCAAGCCACGCCAAGCAACCAGTCCCCACGGCGCGGATGCTACGGCCGCCACCAATCCAGGCGGCGTGGATCCAGCGGCCGACCCCCGACCCTGTCCCGTCGGCGCGGATGCTACGGCCGCCACCAATCCAGGCGGCGTGGATCCAGCGGCCGACCCCCGACCCTGTCCCGACGGCGCGGATGCTACGGCCGCCACCAATCCAGGCGGCGTGGATCCAGCGGCCGACCCCCGACCCTGTCCCGTCGGCGCGGATGCTACGGCCGCCACCAATCCAGGCGGCGTGGATCCAGCGGCCGACCCCCGACCCTGTCCCGTCGGCGCGGATGCTACGGCCGCCACCAATCCAGGCGGCGTGGATCCAGCGGCCGACCCCCGACCCTGTCCCGTCGGCGCGGGTGCTACGGCCGCCACCAATCCAGGCGGCGTGGATCCAGCGGCCGACCCCCGACCCAGTCCCGACGGCGCGGAGGCTGCGGCCGCCACCAGTCCAGGCGGCGTGGATCCAGCGGCCGTCACCCAGTCGGTCTTCGGAGGCGTGTGCAGTGCGGCTGCCTCCCCGTTCCCTCCCGCCCCATCTGCGACGCCAGACTCACGGCCGCCGTCGGACTTTGCTCCAGCGACGTTGGACGCACGTGAGCCATGGAGATCCACCGTTGCCGCTGAATGCGGTTCTGTTTCCCCGAGTTGTCGCCGAATGCGGTTCTGTTTCCCCGAGTGGCCGCTATGTGTGGGTAAGACTTTGCTGCTGCTGGTTCTGACTTTGCCACAGACCAGTGGGGTCGTTTGGACTGGTGCGCATCCCCCCCGCTTGCCACGTAGGTGTTTGTTTTTTTGGGGGGACGTCGGGAGCCGTCCCTTGCGGGGGGGGGGTACTGTCACGCCCGTGCCAGAGCACGTGCTGCCTGCACTTCCCTCGGCCACACCCCTTTCGTTACCGTAATGTCTGTCACCTGGTTCCTCTTGTTACCCTGTGTATTTAAGCCCTGCCCGTGTATTTCTCCCTGTCGGTGTCTACTGTTGTGATCCGTCCCTGTCCGCGCCCAATGTTCCTGTCGTTTGGTTTTCCTCGGTCTGTCTGGAGGCTCACGGTCAGAATTTTATCCTTGTCCAAGTGGACTTCTGTCTGTTTGCTGGCCGTGAGTCTCTATCCCGGTTGTGTCTTCGTTTCCCCACCTGACTCCCTTCCCACTCCCTTTCCCTTCAATAAATCCTAGTCCAAGCTGCATTTGGTCGCCCTGGCTCACCTCATTCCTGACAGGCAGAACCTAAAAACGTCTAAGCCTATGGTGAGGACTGTGAGGAAGTGGACAGTGGAGTCAAGGCAGGACCTCCAAGCCTGCTTTGACTGCACCGATTGGGGAGCTTTCGAAGCTGCAACTTCAGACTTGCATGAACTCACTGACACTGTCACATCATACATCGGTTTTTGTGAGGATCTGTGTGTGCAGACTAAGACCTTCTGCACGTACGACAAACCTTAGTTTACACCAAACCTCAGGAGGCTGCGCAAAGTCAAGGAGGAAGCCTACAGGAGCGGCGACCGCGACCTGTTCAGGCAGACCAGAAACACACTGAACCGAGAGGTCAGGAAAGCCAGGAGGTGTTACGGGGAGAACCTGAAGAGACACCTCTCTAACAATCCTGATACCTCAACAGTGTGGAAAGGTCTGCAGAGCATCACGGGCTACAAGAAACGAACCCCCCATCCTGTGGAGAGCCCAAGGCTTGCTGACCAGCTAAACAAGTTCTACTGCAGGTTTGATCGGTCCTCCCACACAACGGGACTTCCTGCAGCACAATCTACATACCGTTTTTTTCCGTGTATAGTGCGCCCCCATGTATAATACGCACCCTAAAAATGGCATGCTGATACTGGAAAAAAGCCTGTACCCATGTATAATACGCACCCAATTTTTATGATTTTTTTTTTTTTTTTAAGTCCCAATGATCGTCACACACGCAGGGAGGCAACGACGTCCCATTTTTATAGTCTTTGGTATGGTCTTAACTAGGCTGGATGTAATTTTTTTTTGTTGGCGTTGATTTCTCCGACTGCCCATAAACGCACCACCGCGCTCCGTGCGCGCACGGGAAAGAGGCGTGCGGACGTGAAAAAGGCGGCTCTGTATGGGAGAAACGTAGAAGAGGAATAAAAACACCCTTGGAAACCAAAACTTGGTGATTTCAAGTTTCATTTCGAGGGACATTTGTCACGTCTCGTCCCCAGTTTTGCTATGTGTCTAGGTTGCCATAGTTTCTGTTCGCGTCGCCCCTCTCTTCCTGTGTCACCTCAATCGATGTAACGTGTTTTGTATTTAAGTCCTGTCTGCCCCTCGCTCACCGTCGGATCATTGCATGTGTTACTGTCATGATGTCTGTTTGCTTTCTGTTCCTGTCTTTGGTAATGTCACCCTGTCTTTTTGTTCCACGACTTTGTCGCTCAGTCCTGTTGTTGGTTTTGTTTTCTAAAAAAAAAAAAAAAATGCGCACCCCAGATTTTAGGACAATAAATTCGTTAAATTTTGCGCACTATACACGGAAAAAAACGGTACTCACTTCTCCCCACATCTGCTCTGTCCACACCTCCTATCATCGTTGTCACCCACTCTCTCTCTTGCAGAGGCCGCGCCCGCACTCCAGGTCCGCGAGGAGGAAGTGCGCCAGATGTTCCGGAGAAAAAAGACCAGGAAGGCACCGGGCCCAGACGGCGTGTCACCTTCCTGCTTGAAAGTCTGCGCTGTGCAGCTGGCGCCCACCTTTTGCACGGGTCTTCAACCGTTCTCTGGAGCTGTGTGAGGTGCCCTCGTGCTTCAAGAGCTCCACCATCGTTCCAGTGGCCAAGAAGCCCGCCATCACAGGTTTGAATGACTATAGACCCGTCGCACTGACATCTGTGGTCATGAAATCTTTCAAGAGGTTAGTGCTGAACCACCTGAAGGAGGTCACGGGCCCCCTGCTTGACCCCCTCCAGTTTGCCTACCGGGCAAACAGGTCAGTGGCTGATGCGGTCAACATGGGACTGCACTACATCCTGCACCACCTGGACACCCCAGGAACGTACGCCAGGATCCTGTTCGTGGACTTCAGCTCGGCGTTCAACGCCATCGCTCCTGACATCCTCCAACAGAAGCTCATCCAGCTTGCGGTGCCTGCCTCCACCTGTCAGTGGATCACCAGCTTCCTGACCAACAGGAGACAGCGTGTGAGGCTGGGGGGCATCACATCTGACACCCGGACCACCAATACTGGAGCCCCTCAGGGGTGCGTCCTCTCCCCACTGCTCTTCTCTCTCTACACCAATGATTTCTCCTCAGGTGACTCTCCTGTGAAGCTCTTGAAGTATGCAGACGACACCACTCTCATCGGACTGATCCAGGATGGTGATGAGACTGCGAACAGACAGGAGGTGGAGCGACTGGTCCGCTGGTGCAGCCAAAACCACCTGGAGCTGAACCCGGTCAAGACCGTGGAGATGACAGTGGATTTCAGGCGAGTCCTTTCTCCACTTTTACCCCTCACTATCCGCAATAATACTATTCTCTCCACAGACACCTTCAAGTTCCTGGGAACCACAATCTCTCTGGAACTGAAATGGACCGGCCACATAGACTCTGTCCGGAAGAAGGCCCAGCAGAGACCTGGGCTGTACTTCCTGAGACAGCTCAAGAAGTTCAACCTGCCGCGAGAACTTCTGAAGACCTTCTACACTGCCATCATCCAGTCTGTCCTCTGCACCTCCATCACTGTGTGGTTTGGATCGGCCTCCAAACAAGACAAGCACAGACTGCAACGGACAATCAGGACTGCAGAAAAGATAATTGGAATCAACCTCCCATCTATCCAAGACTTGTACCTGTCCAGGACCAGGAAACGTGCAAGGAACATCTCTACAGACCCTTCTCACCCAGGTTGCAGTCTGTTTGAACTACTCCCCTCCGGACGGCGTTACAGAGCTCGGTACGCCAAAACCAGCAGACACAGAGACAGCTTCTTCCCCCAGGCTGTTGCTGTTGCCCCCAGTTTTGAGTTTTTCCTTGCCCTTTTGGGAGTTTAAGATCAGGGGATGTTTGAGAATATTTGCCATTTTTCACATGTGCTGTGTTGTTAGTCACCTAAATGTTGAACAGAGGGTGTGATTTACCGAAGTCAAATTCCTTGTTTGGGACCCTCAAACATGGCGAATAAAAACTCTTAAATCTTGAATCTTGAATTATGTTGGAGTGTAGTGTCACGGATCAGAATGGAACAGGGCAACCTTGGACCAGGGTTTATTGAAGGGAAAAGGTAGTTGGAAGATAGGATAAGTCAGTGCTTCTCAATTATTTTCTGTTACGCCCCCCCCTAGCAAGAAGAAAACTATTCGCGCCCCCCCTCCCCACCGTGACTATCCTAACTTGTCTTGTAAGTCGTAAAATGTTGCACTGTCGCAAACGTGACAGATGTAACAATGCGCGCCACTGCCCCCTGCTGTAGTAAAGGCGCCCCCCCAGATATAGCACCGCGCCCCCAAGGGGGGCGAGCCCCACTATTTGAGAAGCACTGGGATAAGTCAACAAACTAACAGAACCGGCAAACTGACATAACTTAACGGACCGACCGACACAAACCATCACAAAACTGTTGTAATTATTTAGATTTTGATCTAAATTATCTTTGAATAAAGACTAAGCAGTCACATGAATTAACAGAAAAAATGAACAGCCAGACTTGGACTCGGACTCATGGTCAAGAGGCCGGACTCGGACTCGGTGCAAAAATCCGACCGAGTCCACAGCCCTGGTGGACAGTATTCCTACGCGCATTCTCAGCAGCATGATGAAAATAAAATTGAACGTATTTTTTTTATTGTCGGACTCGGTGGACTCGGTCCAAATCAGGACCGAGTCCGGCCAAAATGACCGAGTCCGACCGAGTCCGAGTCCCCGAGTCCGAGTCTACAGCCCTGGTGCGCAGGGAGCTTAATTTGGTCTGATCCCCCAACCGCAACGCGCCGGCCGGGCGCTCAGTGTTGCATTGCTTTAGGAGCGTCTTTGTGTTTTAGTATGGCTTTACTGCTCCCACTTGCTTCCTTTGGAGGCATGATTATGTAGAGTTGATGCAATCCTCAGAGGAACGAGAACGTAATAACGAACGGAGTCAGTTGGCATGCGGGTCCTCTCGGCTCATCTCGCGAGGTTCGACAACCGAATTTCGTCCGACATCCGAAGCAAAAAAATCTCGAATTTATCCTTCCATCCATCCATCCATCCATCCATCCATCCATCCATCCATCCATCCATCCATCCATCCATCCATCCATCCATCAATCCATCCATCCATCTTCTTCTGCTTATCCGGAGTCGGGTCGCGGGGGCAGCAGCTTCAGGAGGGACTCCCAGACTTCCCTCTCCCGAGCCACTTCATCTAGCTCATCCAGGGGGATCCCAAGGCGTTCCCAGGACAGCTGAGAGACATAGTCTCTCCAGCGCGTCCTGGGTCGTCCCCGGGGTCTCCTACCGGTGGGACATGCCCGGAACACCTCCCCAGGGAGGCGTCCAGGAGGCATCCTGATGAGATGCCCGAGCCACCTCATCTGGCTCCTCTCAACGTGGAGGAGTAGCGACTCTACTCCGAGTTTCTCCCGGATGACCGAACTTCTCACCCTATCTCTAAGGGAGAGCCCGGACATCCTGCGGAGAAAACTCATTTCGGCCGCTTGTATCCGGGATCTCTTTCGGTCACGACTCGTGACCATAGGTGAGGGTGCCTTTTGGCCAAGCTCTCTCTTTACCACGACGGACCGGTACAGAGTCCGCATTACTGCCGACGCTGCACCGATCCGCCTGTCGATCTCGCGCTCCATCCTCCCCTCACTCGTGAACAAGACCCCAAGATACTTAAACTCCTCCACTTGGGGCAGGATCTCATCCCCGATCCGGAGAGGGCATTCCACCCTTTTCCGATTGAGGACCATGGACTCGGATTTGGAGGTGCTGACCCTCATCCTCCTATATATATATATATATATAGAAACAGCTCAGACATGTGCTCATATATGTGTATATATATATATATATATATATATACACACATATACTATAATAAAAAACGGTCACGACACAGGAGGGTAGAATAGATGTGCAGTAGATGTGACCAAATAAACAATAAGCAGCAGATGAAGGTGTCAATATATAAATGAAGAAAAACAAACATTATTTATTTGACAACCAAATATCATGACCATAAACGCACCCGTACTCCCTGCGTCGAGTTAAAAAGTTCATGGCATGGGGGAGAAATGATCCCCTCAGCTTTTTCGTGAAGCAAGATGGTGTCAACAGCCTGTCCGGAAAGCTAATCCTTCGCTCGGTTATGGTGCTGTACAGTGGGTGGACGAGGCCAAATCCGGCCCCTGGTCAGATTTTATACGGCCCGCAGCTTTGGTCTTATAATGTATAACCTAGGCTACAGATAAGAGAAGGCGAGGCTCGTCCTAGAATTAAGAGACTCAATTGACCCGTTTGTAAGAAACACCAAGACACCAGTGCGAACAGGACGCAAGTGGAAAACAGAGGAGGCTGTTGACCAGGCCATCAGCAGGCTTATGCACGATGAAGTGGTGGGCAGGACACAGTCAGGGAGAGCAGGCTTGTGGTGGGGAACAGACCCCAAGTTTTGGTCCAAGGCTACAAGAAAAATTCAAGATTCAAGAGTTTTTTATTCACCATGTTTGAGCGTGCCAAACAAGGAATTTGACTTCGGTAAAAACACACCCTCTGTTCAACATTTAGGTGACTAACAACATTCAGGACATGTGAATAATGGCAAAAACAGTGTAGACAAATTCAAAAAGGTGTGAAGAGCAGGATGTTATTCCACAGTAATGTCTCTGACACTCTATGAGTGGTGTGAGTTCATCAGAGCAACAGCCTGGGGGAAGAAGCTGTCTCTGTGTCTGCTGGTTTTGGCGTACCGAGCTCTATAACGCTGTCCGGAGGGGAGTAGTTCAAACAGACTGCAACCTGGGTGAGAAGGATCTGTAGAGATGTTCCTTGCCCGATTCCTGGTCCTGGACAGGTACAAGTCTTGGATAGATGGGAGGTTGATTCCAATGATCTTTTCTGCAGTTCTGATTGTCCGTTGTAGTCTGTGCTTGTCTTGTTTGGAGGCCGATCCAAACCAGACAGTGATGGAGGTGCAGAGGACAGACTGGATGATGGCAATGAAGAAGGTCTTTAGAAGCTCTCGTGGCAGGTTGAACTTCTTGAGCTGTCTCAGGAAGTACAGCCTCTGCTGGGCCTTCTTCCGGACAGAGTCTATGTGGCCGGTCCATTTCAGGTCCCGAGAGATTGTGGTTCCCAGGAACTTGAAGGTGTCTGTGGAGAGAATAGTATTACTGCGGATAGTGAGGTGTAAAAGTGGTGAAGGGTCTCGCCTGAAATCCACTGTCATCTCCACGGTCTTGAGCGGGTTCAGCTCCAGATGGTTTTGACTGCACCAGTGGACCAGCCGCTCCATCTCCTGTCTGTACGCAGTCTCATCACCGTCCTGGATCAGTCCGATGAGAGTGGTGTCGTCTGCATACTTCAGGAGCTTCACA
The DNA here is from genome assembly GCF_033458585.1 of Syngnathus typhle. NCBI lineage: Eukaryota > Metazoa > Chordata > Actinopteri > Syngnathiformes > Syngnathidae > Syngnathus > Syngnathus typhle. The sequence continues at coordinate 23,018,038 of NC_083740.1, forward strand.
GGAGAGTCACCTGAGGAGAAATCATTGGTGTAGAGAGAGAAGAGCAGTGGGGAGAGGACGCACCCCTGAGGGGCTCCGGTGTTGGTGGTCCGGGTGTCAGATGTGATGCCCCCCAGCCTCACACGCTGTCTCCTGTCGGTCAGGAAGCTGGTGATCCACTGACAGGTGGAGGCAGGGACCGCAAGCTGGATGAGCTTCTGTTGGAGGATGTCAGGGGCGATGGTGTTGAACGCCGAGCTGAAGTCCACGAACAGGATCCTTGCGTACGTTCCTGGGGTGTCCAGGTGGTGCAGGATGTAGTGCAGTCCCATGTTGACCGTGTCATCCACTGACCCGTTTGCCCGGTAGGCAAACTGGAGGGGGTCAAGCAGGGGGCCCGTGACCTCCTTCAGGTGGTTCAGCACTAACCTCTCGAACGATTTCATGACCACAGATGTCAGTGCGACGGGTCTATAGTCATTCAAACCTGTGATGGCGGGCTTCTTGGCCACTGGAACAATGGTGGAGGTCTTGAAGCACGAGGGCACCTCACACAGCTCCAGAGAACGGTTGAAGATCCGTGCAAAGGTGGGCGCCAGCTGCTCAGCGCAGACTTTCAAGCAGGAAGGTGACATGCCGTCTGGGCCCGGTCCCTTCCTGGTCTTTTGTCTCCGGAACATCTGGCGCACAAGAAGAGAGAGGAAAGAGCTGGTGATTGAGGTGGTGGTCAGGCCAGAGGAAGAGCAATACAAAATCAGGACCATCAAGTGGTCCGACTTGTGATAGATGGCTAATTCGGGCCACGTATGACACTCTCGCCAGCCCAAGCAATCTGAGATAGTGGTACGGCTCAGAGGAAAGCTGCCAGCTCATATCCTGTCCAGTTACAAGATAGCACTGGCACAGGGTAGGTATAGGTGGTGGCACAATCTGGTTCTGCGGAAGCTGGCAGAAGTTCTTGAAGCACAGAGAACGGATGCAGCCAAACACCCTCCTTCCAAGATACAGACGTTCATCCGCTTCGTTGGACATGGGGCCGGGGCTCAGACCATCAGCCAGGGGAAGAGAAGACCACTGCTAACTCCTGGATGCAGCTACAACCTAAGGGTGGATCTTGATCGGCAGCTCAAGTTCCCACCAGAGATTGTCACCACCTTTCTGAGGCCAGACATCATCCTGCGTCCCCTGCAGTTAAAACTGCGATCCTGGCGGAGCTAACTGTCCCCTAGGAGGGAGGAATGGAGGCTGCCTCTGAAAGAAAGAGGGACAAATACACCAACCTCGGAGCCGAGTGCCAAGAAGCTGGATGGTCTACAACAGGGGTGTCCAAACTTTTAGCAAAGCGGGCCATATTTGGTTAGATAAAAATGTATAGGGGTTAGCATTCGCACCGACAATCCTAAAACCATTACCATTGTAAATTAACTTGTAAATATGTAACTACCGTATTGGCCCGAATATAAGACGAGTTATTTTGCATTGAAATAAGACTGAAAAAGTGGGGGTCGTCTTACATTCGGGGTCTAGACATTCGGGGCTAGTCATTCATTCACAACGCTAGATGGCGCCAGATTAAAGTGAATGCTGAACTCAACTCCCCAGGCCAACGCGAACCCCTGTCACGAAGAATAAAAATAAAAATAGCGGTAGCACTAAGAAGAAAAATAAAAAATCGCGATAAGAAAGAAAAGAGAAGAAAATAAGAGAAGAGATAACAGTAAATGGAGAAACGTAGTGACAATCTGGAGAAAATTGGGCCAAAGCTCGGCCAGGTTAACAATGCAGCAATGCTGATCAGACGCCTGTGTTTTTTGAGATCCCAACACCTGTCACTGTACACAAGAAAGATGAGAAATCTGTTATTATAAAATCCACTGGAAATGAGAAGAGCCGTGTTACCGTCATGTTAGCCTGCCTCACAGATGGAACCAAACTCCCTCTGTATGTGGTTTTAAAACGTAAGACAGTACCTAAGGAGGCGATGCCAGCTGGCATTATTGTACGTGCCCAGGAAAAGGGCTGGATGGAGACCAAGCTTGTAGTGGACTAGCTCAAGGTTGTGTGGGGCAGACGGCGTGGGGGACTCAGAAAAATTAGGAACGTGCTGATTTTGGATGCATTTCATGGACATTTTTCTGATCCAGTCATAAAACAAATGAAGGCGATGAACAGCGACATAGTGATCATTCCGGGGGGAATGACAAGTCAGCTGCAGGTGTTGGATGTTGTAGTCAACAAACCATTCAAAGACAGTCTGTAAAAGAAATACACAGAGTGGCTCCTGACTGGTGATCACGCACCCACACCTACAGGAATGATTCAGAAGCCTCTGGTGCGTTTGCTCTGTGAGTGGATCCTCCACGCATGGAATGCAGTTTCCACAGAGAGCATCATCCACAGGTTTAAAAAATGCTGCATATCAAATGCCCTGGACGGCAGTGAGGATGACGTGCTATGGGAGGAGCCAGCGGAGCCAGAGGATGGGCGTGAGGACAGTGACACTGAGTTTAAACCAGTTTGCACTGTATGCACACTGGCTCTTATTTGTTGTGTTATCTGTTTATTTATTATTTATTATTACTCTTATTATTTATTGTTTGTGCCTTTTTGTTTATGATGTTTTTTACTTTTGCGCTATGCTTGCTCGCTCCGTTTTGCTCCTCTTATTTATTGTGTTATCTGTTTATTTATTATTTATTCATCACGCTTACTATTGATTGTTTGAATTTTTGCCTTCTTGTTTTTATATTGTGTCGCGTACTCGTATGTCTATCGTGGTATGTGTCTCGTCACCGTGGGATGGAGAAAAACGTAATTTCGGTCTCTTTGTGTGTTGTGACATGTGGAGAGATTGACAATAAAGCTGACTTTGACTTTGATAAAACTTAATGGGGAATGTGCACAACAGTGTGAGTGACATGTCTGGTGTGAATGATGAATGAGAAAGAAAATGCTCCGAGAGAGGGCACGTGTAACAGGACAGGATGTCTGGGACATCGCTGATCGGCTGTCACGAGAGAAGAATAATAGAAAGTCCCATAAAACGTGGACTTTATTTTGGCGACAGATCCGATGGAGGATGGAAATTTTAGCTGTGTGATTGAGGCGAAAACACAGGTACGATTGAACACTGTGTGCGACAAGAGACGTGCACCACCAAGCCACCGGAGGCACAATTCCCGGGGTCGTGCTGGGACGTTGAGATCACACTCAATGTGGTCGTTGAGATGTTCGGTGGGGGCATTTGTCTCTATATATAGGTCGCACGAAAAAGGGAGGCTTGATGCAGACCGCAAATGGCAAAGCGGAGGAGTGCGCAGCCTTGGCATCCGTAACTGTGTGAACGAATGTGGGAAAATTACCGGCTGGGCCTGGGACCAGGGTGCCGAAAAGAATGATGCGCGCAGACCACGTTATTTGAGCACTGATCAGATTAGGAGTTTGTGCGGGTTGCAAGGTTCCCCCGGCTGACAGCTGGTGCGTTAGCCTCTTAGAGGGATACTCTTCGGGCAACTTACCGGGGCAAACTGGTGCGCTGCGGTCGTACCCAAGTCGTCACGGTCCGATTCCGATTGGCGAGGCGCACTGTAATAGCACATACTCCTGTCAAAGTCTGATAAAATTTACGACTTGCAGCAGACCGCAATTGGCAGAGCGGAGGAGTGCGCAGCCGATAGAAATTGGAAAACGTGGAAAAAGAGGCCTCAGGGGGTTTAATTTTGGTATACCATGTAAGAAAAGTAATTTGTGTGCACACTGAAGTTAGAAATCTGCAGTATAAGGGGAAATGCAAAGCGCTCTTAGGGGAAACAAAGACAAGAAGTGCAAAGGGCATGTTTGTAAGTGCACCTGCGCACGGTAAGAAGACACAGAATGACCAAACCGCATGGAAGCGGTTAGTGAGAAGCTACATGAGAGATGGATTCGAATCCCTTTGTCTGTGTTCTATGTTTGTCCGTAATGTCTGTAAAGTTTCTGTCAGTTGTCGTCGTTCGTCTGAGCTGTGTGCGCGCTTAGTGTATGGGGTGCGCGTGCGTGCGGATGCGTGTGAGTGTGTGAGCTCTGCGTGCGCGCTGTGTGTATTGAGCGGGCGTGCGTGCGCGCGGATGGGTGTGTGCATGTGCGGTTGTGTGCGCGCTCGGTGTGTGTGCGTTTATGTGCACACGCATGGGGGAAGGAAGACGGCATGCATCAGAGAATGTTCAAGAAAGGAGGGGGCCCTGGGTGCTCCAAGGCGCGGAACGGTGCTATATCGGCAAGGGTGGGGGCCGGCGAGACGCGCGGGCCTGGCCAGACCGTGGCGTCAACATTGAGACGCTGACCCCCCCCCCCTTGTCCGGAGGCGCTGTGCCGAGGAGCCCGCAAAGGCGAGGCTGGGTCCCCCCCGGTAGAGGTCAATGTCGATGAGAACTGAGACAAGACGAGGCGAGATCAAATGTTGATGAGCAAAGGGTGCATGATCAACAGCGAACGTGCATGATTGAAACTGAAACATCACTGGCACTAATGTTTAACAGTTTGCAAATAGGCAAGAGAGAGACATGCTTGCAATACTCACTAAAATACTAATGTTTGTGTACCTGTGTGTCTTAAGAAAAGAGTTGGGCCGTGGCAGCAGTGATTCATGGCAGGACGCTACACATTCGGCCCAAGACCGATAGGTGGGGGGAGAAAGTGAAGAAAGGGGGGTTCGCTCGTAAATTAAGAGGGAGCCTGTTGAGGGCGGCCAGCGCCCCTAGTCCATCTGACAACTAATGAGAAAGTGAGTGATTACGTTAACTTGAACAAGATTGACCAAACAAATATGAGACGTGGACGCGCACGTCTCCTCCCAGAGGACAAAGAGACACGGACAGAACTCCCAGGTCGTCTGAGGAAAAGCTTCGTGGAGCGCTGCCCCCAAATTCTTCACTAATTTACGTCAGGACGCCACAAATGCGGCCAGAGACAGATAGAAAGAGGGAGTGAGAGAAGAAAGGGGGGCTAACTCGTAAATAATGAGGATATATTAGGAGTAATCTGTTGGTCCTTTCTTTAAGACCCTTTAAATCATTTCCTGTAGTAGATAGGTTAGCAACACGAGAGATTTAGAGGTTCAACAGAAAGACAGTTAAAAGACAATAACATTTTTGATTTGAACAATTGCAGGCTAACGAGCATGAGAGGGGACAGCTGAGAAGCGGGATCCACTTTGATCGGGGAGATTGGAAATTCACAGCACCATATTCTAAGTCGCATTTTTGAGCAAGCATGACACGGGTAATAACGCGTGAGAGATCAAGACATGGATCAGGGCTAGTTGTGGGACGCAGACCTCTGAGTTAATTTTGAATAATGATACTGAAGACACAATGTACTGTCCCATTAAATTGGAACTATAGACAAAACGTAGCTCGACAATAGGATGAGTTGCAGGACTTACAATAAAAAGACGACATTGCTGTTACTACGAGAATTCGACTTTTGGTAAACAAACGTTACTAGTGAATGGAGGGCAGCAGCTACATTTGGAGATAGTCTTACAAGTTTGATGTCCCAGTCTGTCACTCTCAGTGCCAGGATCCCTGAAAACTCAATCCCGAGACTCCGCCTGCAGCCGTGGACGACTACAAAACGGTGCCTGGCTTTGAGGCTCCTTTGACCTTTGGCAAGGACAAAGAAAGACTGTTGTTGTGCTTGGAGGGGGCAAGTACACTCCGGAGAAAAGACGACATCCTCGGGGACGAGAAAAGACAGTGAGAAGTGGAGGAACTCACAATGTTGAAGAAAAAATGGACATTTGAACAATGGACTCATTCGAGAGTGATGGATGGGTTGGCTCTGAAGCAACAACAAAAGAACACCATCTTGAGAGGGCGAGGTGGGGCAAAAGATATGGACTTGAAATGTCCGACGGCCAAATCGCACTCCTTGCTGTGGCGGTGCTAAACTTCGTGGGGCTTGGGTTAAAGTGGACAGGAGCTTCATTGTGCACTGGGTTTGACAGAACTGAGGAGATTTGATAAAGGATTGAATAATGCGTGGAGCTACAGAGAGAAGCATCATGGTCAGAGATTGAACAGATTTGAATAAAACAAATAGGCTAAAACGGTGAGAAACAAGAGCGAGATCTGATGTTTTGGCTCACCAGACATAAGAAGTAGAAATCGAGTTAGATAACTTTTAGAATGGGACATCTAGACTAAAGTGGATTCAGTCAAGAGGAAGCTAGGACGCTCGATGTACCTACTCAATACGATAGAAGTTTGTTGCGCCATAGTGGAGGTTGGGTAGTCAGAAAGTTGGATCCGTTAAATTTTTGACTTTCACACATTCATGCATAGGAGTCGCACAAGGCCACAGGTAACAAGATAATGACTGAGATAGGGCTCAATTTCAACTGCACCCACATGGCAATGTAGAAGCAGGAGAGCGGAGTAAGGGATTATATGCTAAACAGTCCGCTGTAGGGTTCCCAATAGGAGATTCTGTCAAAAGAACTACTAAGAGGTGGAGGCGAAGATAATAGGAGGACATAGATATTCGAAGGTTTGATAAGGGCAAACTCCATTGTCAAAGATCGGATTAGAGCAAGTAGGAATTTGCCATTTTAACAGGGATTGACAGCAAGGGAGATTGAGGATAGAAGATCTGGACAGCAATGACGTAAATTACATTAAAAACTGCTCATTCGAGGGAGGAGGCTCGGCGCTCCCTGTGTGGAGCTGCAGCTTTGCAGAAGGGGGGCAGACCGCGCGAGTGAGTGGATGAAAGGAGTGGTGATAGGCGACCACAAGGATGTAGGGAGAGGTGTTGGATGGTGTGACAGGCAGGAGTTTTAGGAAGAAGAAGAAGAAAAGAAAAAAGGGGGGAGTGAGACTCGCCAAGAGGGGCAATAAAGAGAAGCAGACTGAGAAACAGTTTTGAGCAAGACAACGGGAAAAAAGGGGGAGAGCCAAATGATGACGTAAAAAGCCAGAGAGAATAGTCTGACCCATCTTTATTGAATTTAATTAGGATAAGTAATAGAGATCGAGTTTGTAGGACCAATACGAGGGTATGGAGGCTCCCTCAAAACGCAGGTCCCACAGTTAGTCCCTCAGATAGACATATATGACAATTTGCGATGAATCTGATGGGCGAGTTTATGGGAAATTGAATTGGAGATTTTACAATAGGTCATGTTGACGAGTATGTCCGAATGTGAAGAGTCACTATTAGGAGTCAATATTTGCCTGCACACTAACATACTAACTTTGCTTGGTTTGGGGGGAGAGCTGAGTGATAGAGACGGATGAGTGTGTCTGTGAGTGTGTGGATGGGTGAGTGCGCATGTGATCATCTACGGCTGTGTGTGCGCAGTATGATTGGCCAGAGAGGTCTGAAGTTGGGGTGATGTGTTTGCCATTGAGGATAAAATTCCTCTCACCTGAAGGGGTGGTACAGATCGGAGGGACTGGAACTGGTAAGTGATGAGTTCTGACCGGAACCATGGACGGTGCTGCGGTGGAGAGAGTGAGCAGCACCAGGTTCCTGGGGGTGCACATCAGTGAGGATCTCTCCTGGTCCACCAACACCGCATCAGTGGCGAAGAAGGCCCAGCAGCGCCTGTACTTCCTGCGGAAACTCAGGCGAGCGAGTGCTCCTCCGGCCGTCATGACTACGTTTTACCGTGCCACCATTGAGAGCGTCCACTAGAGTTGTATTGCTGTTTGGGGTGGTAGCTGCACTGAATACAACATGAAGGCCCTGCAGCGCAGCATAGTGAACACGGCTGGTAAGATTACTGGTGCTTCACTCCCCTCCTTGAAGGACATTTACACCTCCCATCTCACCCGCAAGGCGACCACAATTGTGAGTGATGTGAGTCACCCCGCTCACTCTTTGTTCGATCTTCTGCCCTCTGGGAAGAGGTACGGGAGCCTGCGCTCCTGCACCACCAGACTCACCAACAGTTTCATACTCCAGGCTGTTAGGATCCTGAACTCTCTCCCCCCCTTCTGCGTAGCGTCCTGTACTTTTGCGCTATATTCTGACTGTCTGCTGTATGCACACTTGCTCCGTTTTGCTCCTCTTATTTATTGTGTTATTTGTTTATTTATTATTTATTTATCACTCTTATTAATCATTGTTTGTGCCTTCTTGTTTTTATTTTGTGTTGTTTACTTGTATGTACCGTTTTTTTCGTGTATAATGTGCCCCATGTATAATACGCACCCTAAAAATGGCATGTTGATGCTGGAAAAAAGCCTGTACCCATGTATAATACGCACCCAATTCTTTATAATTTTTTTTTTTTAATTTTATTTTTTAAGTCCCAATGATCGTCTCACACGCAGGGAGGCAATGGGTCCCATTTTTATAGACTTTGGTATGGTCTTAACTAGGCTGGATGTATTTTTTTTTGTTGGCGTTGATTTCTCCGACTGCCCGTAAAGGCACCACCGCGATCAGTGCGGACATGTGAAAAAGGAGTGCGGACAAGTGAAAAAGGCGGCTCTGTAGGTTGAAGAGGAATAAAAACACCATTGGAAACCAAAACTTGCCCCTCGTCGTGACTCGGAGCCGCAACAAATGTTTCGGATTTGTGTAGGGTACATTGTGACAGCAAACGAACAGGTGATCGAGCAAGCGTCTGATACGAGAGCATTGTGTTCGTATGGAGCGTCTTTGAAGTGAACAACAGAGAAGAAAGGAACAAGGCAAAGTGTTGTGAAATAAAATATTACCTGTAATACGCATTTTGTTATTTGCTGATTGAAACTGCTAATTAAACTGTGAATTGAAACTAATAGGGAGAGAACTGAAGTCTTGCTCTTTATATAGCTGACGTGTCTTGCGCATCCGTTCTGCGCATCTGTCATGGAGGCCTCCGTATGATATCCGGTCTGCGATAGAGATTAAAAAACAAACAATATTTGACAATAACACACCATCAGGGATTGCACCATTGCATCAAACGATGTGTCGTCAATTATGAATTTTACTGACTAAGTGTGTTGGGCAGGATGGCTGAATGCGATGCACGATTGACAACAAATAAGAAGAAAGGTGATTTCAAGTTTTATTTCGAGGGAGATTTTCTTCAAAAATTGCTGTACCCATGCATAATGCGCACCCCAGATTTTAGGACAATAAATTTGTTAAATTTTGCGCATTAATCATGGGAAATCACGGTAAATGTTTCTACTGAGGTAGCAGTTTTGATATCCATCAACATTTTCGCTCTTGACTGTTATTTGCATTAGCGCCATTAACGTTGCTAGAATGTATGACTGCAGTTTTACCATGTGGCCACAGGAGGACGCCAAAACGACTATCTCGCATATTGTAGTAGGGCATTCCGAAACTCAAAATGTTGCAACAAGAACCGGAGAAAATTGAATCCACATTGTGTGAGTATGCTTTTTGTGTCAGTGTGAATACCTTCCTTAAACAAAAATCTATCACATGTTGAGTAAATTGGGCATAGACAATTCGTATTAGTTTTGTGCCGCGGAGTCGGACTGGCGCTATTGAGTAATCCAACAGGCTTATCGCCCAAAGACTGCTGGGGTAGGTTACAGTGCGCCCGCGACACTTGTGAGGACAAAGCAGTTCAAAAATGTATGGACATTCTATATAATCATTACACAAATCTGTGCTTTCCAAATGATTTAACTTTCCATGGAATGTTGTTTTATGCATTTACGCATAATAATGCATAATACAGTGTGATTTTATGGGATTTTGCGCCCTAAATATTTTCCACCCAAGGATATAAACTCTAAGGGGCTCCACATTTTCCATTTGGATAATATACATAGTTTCTGTAAAAGCATTGCCATCATAGCGGTCAATGAGACAAATAACGTCTTCATTCACAGTGCTTTATGAACTGACTGAAGTTCAGACATTCGATTTCATAAAATCTGGGAGCTCGGGTTCCTGCACAATATAATTTGGAGATATTACTAGCTGCATAAGATCTAATTTTAGAGCCATCAGATGAAGCACGATGAGTGGTTGCATTAACCCCACCCCTCCCTCCTTTTACAGACCCCACGTTTGGATACCAACTTGGAGATATATATATATTAAAACCTATATTAAAAAAATCCTGTTATTTATTCAAACTAGTGATTAATCTAAAGTGTTGAAAATGGCTTGTTGTCTTTGACAATGCAATGTTAAAGGCTTAACAAAGGTGCCATCTTTTGTTGCCCAAAAACAGATGGTTTTACACAATTTCACACATAGCCAGAAACACTTGCCAAGATGGGTAAAAAATTTTTTTTATATAGATATTAATATATCTGTCCATCCATCCATTATCCAAACCGCTAATCCTCACAAGTGTCGTGGGCGTGCTGGAGACTTTGGCAAATGGTGGGGTACAGCCTGAACTGATCGCCAGTCCATCGCAGCACACTCACAGACAAACATGCAAAATCATACTTTTTAAAACCAAATGAGTGTTAGATCATGGTGCCTATATCAGGGGTGTCCAAACTTTTTTCAATGAGGCCACATACATAAACATATAGTATGGGTAACTTTAGCATATTAAAGTTCGAAAAACTCAGTTAAAAGTGGTCACTCCATTCCACTTTTCACGTATTCCAAATATTCACGACATGAGCGCTTATATTTTTCTCGTTCCGAAAATTTTCCGATTCCGCAAAATTCCCAAAATTCCGACAATTTTTTCCCCATTCATTCTTAATGGCACATTCGACATTTCACATTTACGTCGTTCCAATTTGAAATTCACATCATTCAGCACATTCTAATCACATTCGGAAGGATTCTCGACATTCCCAAAATTCCCAAATTCGAAAATTTCTCGTTTTCACGTTAAAAATTCCGACAAATTTTCACAAAATTTCGTTTTTCACCTCTAACTTCTACATTTTTCAACCGATTCAACTCGTTCCAACTTTCAACTGTTCATCTTTTGCCTACCTATTCCACAACGTCCCACTTACCAAAAACTTCACATCTTTTATTTTGAAATTCAACCAAAATTCTCTAAAATTTCGTTTTTCTACTCTAATTTCTACATTTTTCAACCGATTCAATCCATTCCAACTTTCAACTGTTCATCATTTTTCTACCGATTCCACAACTTCCCACTTACCAAAAGCTTCACATCTTTTATTTTGAAATTCACACCCAATTCCTTTTCCCTTCTCATTTCTACATTTTTCAACCGATTCAACCCATTCCAACTTTCAACTGTTCATCATTTTTCTACCTATTCCACAACTTCCCACTTACCAAAAACTTCACATCTTTTATTTTGAAATTCACACCCAATTTCCTTTTCCCTTCTCATTTCTACATTTTTCAACCGATTCAACCCATTCCAACTTTCAACTGTTCATCATTTTTCTACCTATTCCACAACTTCCCACTTACCAAAAACTTCACATATTTTATTTTGAAATTCAACCAAAATTCTCTCAAATTCCGTTTTTGTACTCTAATTTCTACATTTTTCAACCGATTCAACCCATTCCAACTTTCAACTGTTCATCATTTTTCTACCTATTCCACAACTTCCCAAATACTTCACATCTTTTATTTTGAAATTCACACCCAATTCCTTTTTCCCTTCTCATTTCTACATTTTTCAACCGATTCAACCCATTCCAACTTTCAACTGTTCATCTTTTGCCTACCTATTCCACAACTTCCCACTTACCAAAAATTCCACATTTTCAAATTTGAAATTCAACCAAATTCTCAAAAATTCAGTTTTTCTACTCTCATTTCTACATTTTTCGACCGATTCAACCCATTCCAAATTTATTCACCTTATGCTTCCCACATTCACTCCCATTCACCCCCACTTCCACTACGCTTACACATTCAACCCTTGACCCCCAATTCCAGTGTGGCGGCCATCTTGGATGACCCTCAAGTGCCCCCAATGAACCCAAAATGAACCGGAAGTGCCCCAAATCAAACCGAAAGTGACCCCAAATAGACCGGAAGTGACCTCAGGTAAACCGGAAGTGACCCCAAATCAAACCGGAAGTGGCCCCAAATGTACCGGAAGTGACCTTTTTAGACCGGAAATGACCCCTAATAAACCGGAAGTGACCTCCGACGAACCGGAAGTGACCCAAATTAAACCGGAAGTGACCCAAATAAACCGGAAATGACCCAAATCAAACCAGAAGTGACCCCAAATAGACCGGAAGTGACCTCAGACGAACCGGAAGTGACCCAAATTGAACCGGAAGTGACCCAAATCAAACCGGAAGTGACCCAAATCAAACCGGAAGTGACCCCAAATAGACCGGAAGTGACCTCTGGTAAACCGGAAGTGACACCAAATCAAACCGGAAGTGACCCCAAATGAACCGGAAGTGACCTTTTTAGACCGGAAATGACCCCAACTAAACCGGAAGTGACCTCAGCTAAACCGGAAGTGCCCTGTTTTAAACCGGAAGTGACCCAAATAAACCGGAAGTGACCCAAACTAGACCGGAAGTGACCCGAATCAAACCGGAAGTGACCTTATTTCAACACTGAGTGGCCCAAATAGCTACATTTGCGCTAACTTTTTCGTTTTTTGTCCGATTTAACCCGTTTCAACATTTTTACCCCAAAAGTGAACCTCCTGAGGCCGTTTTTTTTGTTTTGTTCCAAATTTAGAAAGATTTTGGCGCAATTGCTTTTTTTATTTTCCCATTCATTCTCTATGGGGATTCAACATTTGCTCTAACTTCTACATTTTTTAACTGATTCAACCCGTTCCAACTTTCAACTGTACATCTTTTGCCTACCTATTCCACAACTTCGCACTTACCAAAAATTCAAAATTCGAAATTCAACCAAATTCTCCAAAATTTCGTTTTTCTACTCTAATTTCTACATTTTTCAACCGATTCAACCCATTCCAACTTTCAGCTGTTCATCTTTTGCCTACCTATTCCACAACTTCCCACTTACCAAATATTCCAAACTTTCAATTTTGAAATTCACCACAAATTCTCCAAATATTCTACATTTCTCAAGTAATTCAACAGGTTTCAACATTGTTCGGCAGCATTCCCCGAAAAAGTTATTCATACATTTCGCCTTCACACGCAATTTCTCCAGAAATTGCAAAATTCTAGTTATTATATTTTATTCTCCTCACTTTTTTGACACATTTCATCTTCCACATAATTCATCCGATTCACTCCATTCCACTTTTCACGTATTCCAAATATTCACGCGACGAGCGCTTGTATTTTTCTCGTTCCGAAAATTTACCGATTCCGCAAAATTCCCAAAATTCCGACAAATTTTTCCCCATTCATTCTTAATGGCACATTCGACATTTCACATTTACGTCATTCCAATTTGAAATTCACATCATTCAACACATTCTAATCACATTCGGAAGGATTCTCGACATTCCCAAAATTCCCAAATTCAAAAATTTCACGTTTTCACGTTAAAAATTCAGACAAATTTTCGCAAAACTTCGTTTTTCACCTCTAACTTCTACATTTTTCAACCGATTCAACCCATTCCAACTTTCAACTGTTCATCTTTTGCCTACCTATTCCACAACTTCCCACTTACCACAAACTTCACATCTTTTATTTTGAAATTCAACCAAAATTCTCTAAAATTTCGTTTTTCTACTCTAATTTCCACATTTTTCAACCGATTCAACCCATTCCAACTTTCAAGTGTTCATCTTTTGCCTACCTATTCCACAACTTCCCACTTACCAAAAATTCCACATTTTCAAATTTGAAATTCAACCAAAATTCTCTAAAATTTTGTTTTTCTACTCTAATTTCTACATTTTTCGACCGATTCAACCCATTCCAAATGTATTCACCTTATGCTTCCCACATTCACTCCCATTCACCCCCACTTCCACTACGCTTACACATTCAACCCTTGACCCCCAATTCCAGTGTGGCGGCCATCTTGGATTGACCCTAAAGTGCCCCCAATGAACCCAAAATGAACCGGAAGTGCCCCAAATCAAACCGGAAGTGACCCCAAATACACTGGAATTGACCTCAGGTAAACCGGAAGTGACCCCAGATAAAACCGGAAGTGACCCCAAATGTACCGGAAGTGACCTTTTTAGACCGGAAATGACCCCTAATAAACCGGAAGGGACCTCAAACGAACCGGAAGTGACCCAAATTAAACCGGAAGTGACCCAAATAAACCGGAAGTGACCCAAATCAAACCGGAAGTGACCCCTAATAGACCGGAAGTGACCTCAGGTAAACCGGAAGTGACCCCAAATGAACCGGAAGTGACTTTTTTAACCGGAAGTGACCCCAAATAAACCGGAAGTGACCTCAGCTAAACCGGAAGTGACCTATATTAAACCGGAAGTGTCAAAAATAAACCGGAAGTGACCCAAATTAGACCGGAAATGACCCGAATCAAGCCGGAAGTGACCTTATTTCAACACTAAGTGCCCCAAATAGCTACATTTGCGCTAACGTCTTCGTTTTTTGTCCGATTTAACCCGTTTCAACATTTTTACCCCAAAAGTGAACCTCCTGAGGCCGTTTTTTTTGTTTTGTTCCAAATTTAGAAAGATTTTGGCGCAATTGCTTTTTTTATTTTCCCATTCATTCTCTATGGGGATTCAACATTTGCTCTAACTTCTATATTTTTTAACTGATTCAACCCGTTCCAACTTTCAACTGTACATCTTTTGCCTACCTATTCCACAACTTCCCACTTACCAAAAATTCCAAATTCGAAATTCAACCAAATTCTCCAAAATTTCGTTTTTCTACTCTAATTTCTACATTTTTCAACCGATTCAACCCATTCCAACTTTCAACTGTTCATCTTTTGCCTACCTATTCCACAACTTCCCACTTACCAAATATTCCAAACTTTCAATTTTGAAATTCACCACAAATTCTCCAAATATTCTACATTTCTCAAGTAATTCAACACGTTTCAACATCGTTCGGCAGCATTCCCTGAAAAAGTTATTCATACATTTCGCCTTCACACGCAATTTCTCCAGAAATTGCAAAATTCTAGTTATTGTGTGAAGGCGAAGGCCTTCACACATATGTTATTCTACTCCATTTACTTTATTATTATTATTATTATTATTCTATTTTATTCCCGCCACTTTTTTGTCCCGCTTCTTCTTCCACAAAATTCATCCGATTCACTCCATTCCACTTTTCACGTATTCCAAATATTCACGACATGAGCGCTTGTATTTTTCTCATTCCGAAAATTTTCCGATTCCGCAAAATTCCCAAAATTCCGACAATTTTTTCCCCATCCATTCTTAATGGCACATTCGACATTTCACAAAATTTCGTGTTTCACCTCTAACTTCTACATTTTTCAACCGATTCAACCCATTCCAACTTTCAACTGTTCATCTTTTGCCTACCTATTCCACAACTTCCCACTTACCAAAAATTCCAAATTTTCAAATTTGAAATTCAACCAAAATTCTCTCAAATTCCTTTATTCCACTCTAATTTCTACATTTTTCAACCGATTCAACCCATTCCAACTTTCAACTGTTCATCTTTTGCCTACCTATTCCACAACTTCCCACTTACCAAAAATTCCAAATTCTCAAATTTGAAATTCAACCAAAATTCTCTAAAATTTCGTTTTTCTACTCTAATTTCTACATTTTTCGACCGATTCAACCCATTCCAAATGCATTGACCTTATGCTTCCCACATTCACTCCCATTCACCCCCACTTCCACTACGCTTACACATTCAACCCTTGACCCCCAATTCCAGTGTGGCGGCCATCTTGGATTGACCCTCAAGTGCCCCCAATGAACCCAAAATGAACCGGAAGTGCCCCAAATCAAACCGAAAGTGACCCCAAATAGACCGGAAGTTACCTCTGGTAAACCGGAAGTGACCCCAAATCAAACCGGAAGTGACCCCAAATGTACCGGAAGTGACCCTTTTAGACCGGAAATGACCCCAAATAGACCGGAAGTGACCTCAGACGAACCGGAAGTGACCCAAATTAAACCGGAAGTGACCCAAATAAACCGGAAGTGACCCAAATCAAACCGGAAGTGACCCCTTATAGACCGGAAGTGACCTCTGGTAAACCGGAAGTGACCCCAAATCAAACCGGAAGTGACCCCAAATGAACCGGAAGTGACCTTTTTAGACCGGAAGTGACCCCAAATAAACCGGAAGTGACCTCAGCTAAACCGGAAGTGACCTGTTTTAAACCGGAAGTGACCCAAATAAACCGGAAGTGACCCAAATTAGACCGGAAATGACCCGAATCAAGCCAGAAGTGACCTTATTTCAACACAAAGTGCCCCAAATAGCTACATTTGCGCTAACGTCTTCGTTTTTTGTCCGATTTAACCCGTTTCAACATTTTTACCCCAAAAGTGAACCTCCTGAGGCCGTTTTTTTTGGTTTTGTTCCAAATTTAGAAAGATTTTGGCGCAATTGCTTTTTTTTATTTTCCCATTCATTCTCTATGGGGATTCAACATTTGCTCTAACTTCTACATTTTTTAACTGATTCAACCCGTTCCAACTTTCAACTGTTCATCTTTTGCCTACCTTTTCCACAACTTCCCACTTACCAACAATTCCAAATTTAAAATTCAACCAAATTCTCCAAAATTTCGTTTTTCTACTCTAACTTCTACATTTTTCTACCGATTCAACCCATTCCAACTTTCAACTGTTCATCTTTTGCCTACCTATTCCACAACTTCCCACTTACCAAATATTCCAAACTTTCAATTTTGAAATTCACCACAAATTCTCCAAATATTCTACATTTCTCAAGTAATTCAACACGTTTCAACATCGTTCGGCAGCATTCCCCGAAAAAGTTATTCATACATTTCGCCTTCACACGCAATTTCTCCAGAAATTGCAAAATTCTAGTTGTGTGAAGGCGAAGGCCTTCACACATATGTTATTCTACACCATTCTCTATTATT
Source organism: Syngnathus typhle (assembly GCF_033458585.1). Taxonomy (NCBI): domain Eukaryota; kingdom Metazoa; phylum Chordata; class Actinopteri; order Syngnathiformes; family Syngnathidae; genus Syngnathus; species Syngnathus typhle. The sequence goes on from NC_083740.1 coordinate 23,034,928, forward strand.
ATTATTATTATTCTTCTATTTTATTCTCCACACTTTTTTGACACGTTTCATCTTCCACATAATTCATCCGATTCACTCCATTCCACTTTTCACGTATTCCAAATATTCACGACATGAGCGCTTATATTTTTCTCGTTCCGAAAATTTTCCGATTCCGCAAAATTCCCAAAATTCCGACAAATTTTTCCCCATTCATTCTTAATGGCACATTCGACATTTCACATTTACGTCGTTCCAATTTGAAATTCACATCATTCAGCACATTCTAATCACATTCGGAAGGATTCTCGACATTCCCAAAATTCCCAAATTCGAAAATTTCTCGTTTTCACGTTAAAAATTCCGACAAATTTTCACAAAATTTCGTTTTTCACCTCTAACTTCTACATTTTTCAACCGATTCAACTCGTTCCAACTTTCAACTGTTCATCTTTTGCCTACCTATTCCACAACGTCCCACTTACCAAAAACTTCACATCTTTTATTTTGAAATTCAACCAAAATTCTCTAAAATTTCGTTTTTCTACTCTAATTTCTACATTTTTCAACCGATTCAACCCATTCCAACTTTCAACTGTTCATTATTTTTCTACCGATTCCACAACTTCCCACTTACCAAAAGCTTCACATCTTTTATTTTGAAATTCACACCCAATTCCTTTTCCCTTCTCATTTCTACATTTTTCAACCGATTCAACCCATTCCAACTTTCAACTGTTCATCATTTTTCTACCTATTCCACAACTTCCCACTTACCAAAAACTTCACATCTTTTATTTTGAAATTCACAACCAATTTCCTTTTCCCTTCTCATTTCTACATTTTTCAACCGATTCAACCCATTCCAACTTTCAACTGTTCATCATTTTTCTTCCTATTCCACAACTTCCCACTTACCAAAAACTTCACATATTTTATTTTGAAATTCAACCAAAATTCTCTCAAATTCCGTTTTTGTACTCTAATTTCTACATTTTTCAACCGATTCAACCCATTCCAACTTTCAACTGTTCATCATTTTTCTACCTATTCCACAACTTCCCAAATACTTCACATCTTTTATTTTGAAATTCACACCCAATTCCTTTTTCCCTTCTCATTTCTACATTTTTCAACCGATTCAACCCATTCCAACTTTCAACTGTTCATCTTTTGCCTACCTATTCCACAACTTCCCACTTACCAAAAATTCCACATTTTCAAATTTGAAATTCAACCAAATTCTCAAAAATTCAGTTTTTCTACTCTCATTTCTACATTTTTCGACCGATTCAACCCATTCCAAATTTATTCACCTTATGCTTCCCACATTCACTCCCATTCACCCCCACTTCCACTACGCTTACACATTCAACCCTTGACCCCCAATTCCAGTGTGGCGGCCATCTTGGATGACCCTCAAGTGCCCCCAATGAACCCAAAATGAACCGGAAGTGCCCCAAATCAAACCGAAAGTGACCCCAAATAGACCGGAAGTGACCTCAGGTAAACCGGAAGTGACCCCAAATCAAACCGGAAGTGACCCCAAATGTACCGGAAGTGACCTTTTTAGACCGGAAATGACCCCTAATAAACCGGAAGTGACCTCAGACGAACCGGAAGTGACCCAAATTAAACCGGAAGTGACCCAAATAAACCGGAAGTGACCCAATCAAACCGGAAGTGACCCCTTATAGACCGGAAGTGACCTCTGGTAAACCGGAAGTGACCCCAAATCAAACCGGAAGTGACCCCAAATGAACCGGAAGTGACCTTTTTAGACCGGAAATGACCCCAAATAAACCGGAAGTGACCTCAGCTAAACCGGAAGTGACCTGTTTTAAACCGGAAGTGACCCAAATAAACCGGAAGTGACCCAAACTAGACCGGAAGTGACCCGAATCAAACCGGAAGTGACCTTATTTCAACACTGAGTGGCCCAAATAGCTACATTTGCGCTAACTTTTTCGTTTTTTGTCTGATTTAACCCCTTTCAACATTTTTACCCCAAAAGTGAATCTCCTGAGGCCGTTTTTTTTGTTTTGTTCCAAACTTAGAACGATTTTGGCGCAATTGCTTTTTTTTATTTTCCCATTTATTCTCTATGGGGATTCAACATTTGCTCTAACTTCTACATTTTTTAACTGATTCAACCCGTTCCAACTTTCAACTGTAAATCTTTTGCCTACCTATTCCACAACTTCCCACTTACCAAAAATTCGAAATTCGAAATTCAACCAAATTCTCCAAAATTTCGTTTTTCTACTCTAATTTCTACATTTTCCAACCGATTCAACCCATTCCAACTTTCAACTGTTCATCTTTTGCCTACCTATTCCACAACTTCCCGCTTACCAAAAACTTCACATCTTTTATTTTGAAATTCGCCACAAATTCTCCAAATAGTCTACATTTCTCAAGTAATTCAACACGTTTCAACATCGTTCGGCAGCATTCCCCGAAGAAGTTATTCATACATTTCGCCTTCACACGCAATTTCTCCAGAAATTGCAAAATTCTAGTTATTATATTTTATTCTCCTCACTTTTTTGACACGTTTCATCTTCCACATAATTCATCCGATTCACTCCATTCCACTTTTCACGTATTCCAAATATTCACGCGACGAGCGCTTGTATTTTTCTCGTTCCGAAAATTTACCGATTCCGCAAAATTCCGACAAATTTTTCCCCATTCATTCTTAATGGCACATTCGACATTTCACATTTACGTCATTCCAATTTGAAATTCACATCATTCAACACATTCTAATCACATTCGGAAGGATTCTCGACATTCCCAAAATTCCCAAATTCAAAAATTTCACGTTTTCACGTTAAAAATTCCGACAAATTTTCGCAAAACTTCGTTTTTCACCTCTAACTTCTACATTTTTCAACCGATTCAACCCATTCCAACTTTCAACTGTTCATCTTTTGCCTACCTATTCCACAACTTACCACTTACCACAAACTTCACATCTTTTATTTTGAAATTCAACCAAAATTCTCTAAAATTTCGTTTTTCTTCTCTAATTTCCACATTTTTCAACCGATTCAACCCATTCCAACTTTCAAGTGTTCATCTTTTGCCTACCTATTCCACAACTTCCCACTTACCAAAAATTCCACATTTTCAAATTTGAAATTCAACCAAAATTCTCTAAAATTTTGTTTTTCTACTCTAATTTCTACATTTTTCGACCGATTCAACCCATTCCAAATGTATTCACCTTATGCTTCCCACATTCACTCCCATTCACCCCCACTTCCACTACGCTTACACATTCAACCCTTGACCCCCAATTCCAGTGTGGCGGCCATCTTGGATTGACCCTAAAGTGCCCCCAATGAACCCAAAATGAACCGGAAGTGCCCCAAATCAAACCGGAAGTGACCCCAAATACACTGGAATTGACCTCAGGTAAACCGGAAGTGACCCCAGATCAAACCGGAAGTGACCCCAAATGTACCGGAAGTGACCTTTTTAGACCGGAAATGACCCCTAATAAACGGGAAGTGACCTCCGACGAACCGGAAGTGACCCAAATTACACCGGAAGTGACCCAAATAAACCGGAAGTGACCCCAAATAGACCGGAAGTGACCTCAGGTAAACCGGAAGTGACCCCAAATAAACCGGAAGTGACCTTTTTTAGCCGGAAATGACCCCAAATAAACCGGAAGTGACCTCAGCTAAACCGGAAGTGACCTATATAAAACCAGAAGTGACCCAAATAAACCGGAAGTGACCCAAATTAGACCAGAAATGACCCGAATCAAACCGGAAGTGACCTTATTTCAACACTAAGTGCCCCAAATAGCTACATCTGCACTAACTTTTTCGTTTTTTGTCCGATTTAACCCGTTTCAACATTTTTACCCCAAAAGTGAACCTCTTGAGGCCGTTTCTTTTTGTTTTGTTCCCAATTTAGAAAGATTTTGGCGCAATTGCTTTTTTTATTTTCCCATTCATTCTCTATGGGGATTCAACATTTGCTCTAAGTTCTTCATTTTTCAACTGTTACAACCCGTTCCAACTTTCAATTGTACATCTTTTGCCTACCTATTCCACAACTTCCCACCTACAAAATTTCCAAATTTGAAATTCAACCAAAAATCTCTATAATTCCGTTTTTCTACTCTAATTTCTACATTTTTCAACCGATTCAACCCATTCCAACTTTCAACTGTTCATCTTTTGCCTACCTATTCCACAACGTCCCACTTACCAAATATTCCAAACTTTCAATTTGGAAATTCACCACAAATTCTCCACATTTTCTACATTTCTCAATTAATTCAACACGTTTCAACATCGTTGTTTCGGATTTGTGTAGGGTACATTGTGACAGCAAACGAGCAGGTGATCGAGCAAGCGTCTGATACGAGAGCATTGTGTTCGTATGGAGCGTGTTTGAAGTGAACAGCAGAGAAGAAAGAGCATCTGTAATGGTGGCCTCCGTATGATATCCGGATAAAAAAAAAAAAATTACCCATGTATAATGCGCACCCCAGATTTTAGGACAATAAATTAGTTAAATTTTGCGCATTATACGTGGAAAAAAACGGTAACTATTAACAAAATACTATTCAAATAACTATAACATAAATCAGGGGTCCCCAAACTTTTTCCTGTGAGGGCCACATAACTTTTCCCTTCTCTGATGGGGGGCCGGTGTCACTTTGTAACAGAAAAAGTGTGACGATCGTAGGGGAGCTTAAAAAATTTAGTGTTTTCCAGAAAGCCACACATAACCAAATAACGGTTATTTAATAACCCTTTCCAGGTTCTTTACAGAAAAAAAGTCAGGAAACAAATAACACTATTAATGAAATAAATAATAACTAAATAACCCTCTCTGAGTTCTTCACAGAAAAAACAGGAAATAAATAATAACTAAATAACTCTCTCTGGGTTCTTCATAGAAAAGAAAGCCATGGAACATTAACTTTCTGTTGTGCCATGCACTGTCATGATTCGTCCCCGGTTTTGCTGGGTTGCCATGGTTTCTGTGTCCGTGTGCTCGCCCCTCCCTTCCTGTGTGTCCTTGTTTGGAGTGATCACACGCACCTGCCTCTCGTTCCCTGTCTCGTATTTAAGTCCTGTCTGCATGTCACTCCCTGTCGGATCATTGTTGTCGGAATGTCCTGTGTTCTTGTCTCACGTCCCGGTCAGCCAAGGTATTGTGTTGTTAAGTCATGTCCGTTTGCCGAGTCTGTTCGTTTGTTCACTACAATAAACCCTGGTCCAAGCTGCACTTGGTCGCCCTGCTCCATTTCTCCACTCCGCATTCGTGACAGAATGATCCGACCCACACAGCGACCAGCGCTTGGACCCCCTCCTCCACCAGCTTCCGTCAGCCAAGCCAAGCCAAGCCCAAGAAACGCAAGCCAAGCCAAGAAGCCAAGCCAAGCCAAGCCCAAGAAACCCAAGCCAAGCCCAAGAAACCAAAGCCAAGCCAAGCCAAGCCCAGGAAACCAAAGCCAAGCCAAGCCCAAGAAACCAAAGCCAAGCCAAGCCAAGCAAAGCCAAGCCCAAGAAACCAAAGCCAAGCCAAGCCCAAGAAACGCAAGCCAAGCCAAGCCAAGCCAAGCCAAAGAAACCAAAGCCAAGCCAAGCCAAGCCCAAGTAACCAAAGCCAAGCCAAGCCAAGCCCAAGAAACCAAAGCCAAGCCAAGCCCAAGAAACCAAAGCCAAGCCAAGCCAAGCCCAAGAAACCAAAGCTAAGCCAAGCCCAAGAAACCAACGCCAAGCCAAGCCCAAGAAGCCAAGCCCAAGAAGCCGAAGCCAAGCCAAGCCCAAGAAACCCAAGCCAAGCCCAAGAAACCAAAGCCAAGCCAAGCCCAAGTAACCAAAGCCAAGCCAAGCCAAGAAACCAAAGCCAAGCCAGCTGCGCCGGACCCACGATCGTCCATGGCCCCACCCCACTGCTGCAGCGCTCTTGCCGCTGCGCACAGCTCCGCCTTCCAATTGCCGCTGATTGCGGTCCGGACTTCAAACTGCCGCTGATTGCGGCTCTGACTTTTCACGTTTCCGCCGAGCACGGTTCCGCTCCCCGAGTTTCCGCCGAATGCGGTTCATGTCCCCCGAGTTTGTGTGAGTGCCACCCGAGTGTGGTTCATGGTTGTGTGAGTTTCCGCCAGAGTGCGGTTCATGGTTGTGTGAGTTGCCGCCAGAGTGCGGTTCATGGTTGTGTGAGTTGCCGCCAGAGTGCGGTTCATGGTTGTGTGAGTCGCCGCCCTAGTGCGGTTCATGTCCCCCCCAAGTTCCTGCCGATTGCGCGTCAGGCCCCCAGTGTGTGCCGCGAGTGTGGCCCTGGGCCCCTGACCTCCGCTGAGTGCAGTTCTGTTCCCCAAGTTCCTGCCGATTGCGCGTCAGGCCTCCAGTGTGTGCCGCGAGTGTGGCCCTGGGCCCCTGACCTCCGCTGAGTGCAGTTCTGTTCCCCGAGTTCCTGCCGATTGCGCGTCAGGCCCCCAGTGTGTGCCGCGAGTGTGGCCCTGGGCCCCTGACCTCCGCTGAGTGCAGTTCTGTTCCCTAGTCGCCGCCCCCCGAGAGCGGCTCTCTGCCCCTAGTCGCCGCCGCCCGAGTGCGGTTCTCTGCCCCCCCGCCCCCCCCCCCCCGCGTGCCGTCGTGAGGGATTGGATTTTTGGGACGTCGGGAGCCGTCCCTTGTGGGGGGGGTACTGTCATGATTCGTCCCCGGTTTTGCTGGGTTGCCATGGTTTCTGTGTCCGTGTGCTCGCCCCTCCCTTCCTGTGTGTCCTTGTTTGGAGTGATCACACGCACCTGCCTCTCGTTCCCTGTCTCGTATTTAAGTCCTGTCTGCATGTCACTCCCTGTCGGATCATTGTTGTCGGAATGTCCTGTGTTCTTGTCTCACGTCCCGGTCAGCCAAGGTATTGTGTTGTTAAGTCATGTCCGTTTGCCGAGTCTGTTCGTTTGTTCACTACAATAAACCCTGGTCCAAGCTGCACTTGGTCGCCCTGCTCCATTTCTCCACTCCGCATTCGTGACAATGCACAATCTTAACAGATAAAAGTTCCGCTCAGTTGTCAGAGCAGAATCTCTCTGACGCATATGAGCAGTCTCTTAAAGTTCTTGTGTTCCTTCCTTATAATCCTTTTGTCGGTTCCAGTAGGCTTGTAGACACCGCTGTCTTTTTTGTTAAAGTTTGCTAGTGCGTCATAGTCTGGAGTAAAATTTGTTGTGTCAATTCTTAGGCGAGATCCGAGGTGTTGGTCCGTTTACCTCGATCTGTGACGGGTTGATGTTGACGTTCATGTGGCTGAACGTCACGTCGCGTACGTCGAGCCAAAAACGCTCGGCACTGTGTCCACCTTGCTTTTCCTTGGGCGACTCATTTTAATGGAAGGATTCCAGGGAAAGGTTTGTGGGTGGCTTTAGCGCAAAACTGCATCTGAAAGCTCAGCGCGCGAATTACAAGAATGCTGTCGTCACAGCCCACGCTCTAAATTCGGGACTGATACAAATAGACCGCGAGTGCGCCATGTCCGTACACGCACTTGTGATTGTGCACCGAGCTTTCTGACACGGCTTCCGGTAGTAACTGCGCAGGCGAGCGCTTCCTCATCTACTGGGGAAACGCAGTCATTGCAGGCAAAATGACCCAAAAAAAGAGTTTAATAATACAATTTGTTCAGGGTTGGCGGGCCGGATTAAACGGTCCCGTGGGCCGATAATAAATAATAATAAATACCGTTTTTTTCCGTGTATAATGCGCGAAATTTAACTAATTTATTGTCCTAAAATCTGGGGTGCGCATTATACATGGGTACAATTTTTTTTAAACTTTTTAAAAAAAATCTTTTTTTTTTTTTTTTTTTTTTTTTTTTTTTTAAGAAAATCATGGTCCATACGACCGCAATGCTCTCGTATCAGACGCTTGCTCGATCACCTGCTCGTTTGCTGTCACAATGTACTCTACACAAATCCGAAACATTTGTTGCGGCTCCGAGTCACGACGAGGGGCAAGTTTTGGTTTCCAAGGGTGTTTTTATTCCTCTTCAACGTCTCTCCCATACAGAGCCGCCTTTTTCACGTCCGCAAGCCTTTTTCACATGTCCGCACTGACCGCGGTGGTGCCTTTACGGGGAGTCGGAGAAATCAACGCCAACAAAAAAAATTACATCCAGCCTAGTTAAAACCATACCAAAGACTATAAAAATGAGACCCATTGCCTCCCTGCGTGTGTGACGATCATTGGGACTTAAAAAAAAAAAAAAAATAATTTTTTTAAATCATAAAAATTGGGTGCGTATTATACATGGGTACAGGCTTTTTTCCAGCATCAACATGCCATTTTTAGGGTGCGCATTATACATGGGGGCGCATTATACACGGAAAAAAACGGTAAACAATAACATTTATCAAACCATCTGTGTCACTCCAAATCATTGAATTCATCGATCAAATTCTTCGTTCTCTCTGTAAACAACGCCACGTGTGCGGCGTGCCGCTGATGTTGGACTCTTCGTCAGACTCGTCGTCAGTTGCAGTTCAAATATTTCCACAGGCCCATATAACGATATATAAACTATATATCAAATAACTATGATATAAACAACAATTTTATCAAAACATGTGTCACTCCAAATCAATTAATCTATCGATCGAATTCGTCGTCCTTTATGTAAAGAACGCCGGATGAGCAGCGCGCCGCTGACGTCGGACTTGTCGTCGGGCTCGTCGTCAGTACAGTTCAAATTATTCCACAATATAAACAACAATTTTATCAAACCATCTGTGTCACTCCAAATCATTGAATCCATCGATCGAATTCTTCCTCCTGCATGTGCGGCGCACCGCTGAAAGTCGGACTCGTCGTCAGTTGCAGTTCAAATAATTCCACTGGCCCATATAACGATACATGAACTATATATGAAATAACTATAATATAAACAACAATTTTATCAAACCATCTGTATCACTCCAAATCATGATACCATCGATCGAATTCTTCGTCCTTCATGTAAACAGTGGCACGTGGGGGGCACGCCGCTGACGTCGGACTCGTCATCAGTTGCAGTTCAAATTATTTCACAGGCCCATATAACAATATATAAACTATATACCAAATAACAATAATATAAACAACAATTTTATTAAACCATCCGTGTCAATTCAAATCATTATATCCATGGGAATCTTCGTCTTGTGTCACTTAAAAAAAACAAAAAAAACCCAGCTGTTGACTCGGGATCTACGTGCGCTGCTGACTTCAGCCTCGTCGTCAGCCTCGTCGTCAGCCTCGTCGTCAGCCTCGTCGTCAGCCTCGTCGTCAGCCTCATCGTCAGCCTCGTCGTCAGTTGCGGCTCCAATTATTCCACAGATCTACGTATATAACTACCGTTTTTTTCCGTGTATAGTGCGCCCCCATGTATAGTACGCACCCCTAAAAATGGCATGCTGATGCTGGAAAAAAGCTTGTACCCATGTATAATACGCACCCAATTTTTATGAATTTTTAAAAAAAAAAAATATATATATTTTTTTTTTTTTAAAGTCCCAATGATCGTCACACACGCAGGGAGGCAATGGGTCCCATTTTTATAGTCTTTGGTATGGTCTTAACTAGGCTGGATGTAATTTTCTTTGTTGGCGTTGATTTCTCCGACTGCCCGTAAACGCACCACCGCGCTCCGTGCGCATGGAGCGTGTTTGAAGTGAACAGCAGAGAAGAAAGGAACAAGGCAAAGTGTTGTGAAATAAAATATTACCTGTAATACGGATTTAGGTAGAGAACTGAACTCTCGCTCTTTATATAGCTGACGTGTCTTGCTCATCCGTTCTGCGCATCTGTAATGGCGGCCTCCGTATGATATCCGGTTTGCGTGTGTGCGAGAGCGAGAGAGAGAGAGAGAGAGCGCGCGAGAGAACGCTCAACCGTAGCGCGCCGCCGACCGCCCAACTGCACCGGGCTGGTCGATTATTGTGACAGAGCCGTCGCTGAAATTTAGAAGATATTTTTAAAGTCCTGACGTACTTTCTAAAATTTAAGTGGACCTCAGTGCGCACTGCGCAGGGAGCTTAATTTGGTGCGGTCGCGCAACCGCAGCGCGCCGGGCGCTCACTGTCGCATTGCTTAAAGAGCGCCTTTGTGTTTTAGGATGAACAGCAGAGACCAAAGGAACAAGGCAAAGTGTTGTGAAATAAAATATTACCTGTAATACGCATTTTGTTATTTGCTGATTGAAACTGCTAATTAAACTGTGAATTGAAACTAATAGGAAGAAAACAACTCTCGCTCTTTATAGAGCTGACGTGTCTTGCGCATCCGTTCTGTGCATTTTATTTCACAACACTTTCTTCTCTGCTGTTCACTTCAAACACGCTCCATGCGACCGCAATGCTCTCGTATCAGACGCTTGCTCGATCACGTGCTCGTTTGCTGTCCCGTGCGCGCACGAAGCGCGGTGGTGCGTTTACGGGCAGTCGGAGAAATCAACGCCAACAAAAAAAATTACATCCAGCCTAGTTAAGACCATACCAAAGACTATAAAAATGGGACCCATTGCCTCCCTGCGTGTGTGACGATCATTGGGACTTAAAAAAAAAAAAAAAAAAAATTTAAAAAAAAAAAAACATTTTTTTTTTTTTTTGTACCCATGTATAATGCGCACCCCAGATTTTAGGACAATAAATTAGTTAAATTTTGCGCACTATACACGGAAAAAAACGGTATATTGTAGCGTTACTAAAGTATCAGGCATGTGGGTTTTGTAACCGGCTCTTTATTTCCCAAAACCAGAGATTAACATATGAGCCAACACAGTGCTATAAGCAAGCGCCCTGTATCGCTCTTCCCGTAACCCCCCCCCCCCCCCCCTCCCCGCTACCTGTACGGCCTTGCTAGGCAATCAAACTACTGAAGTCTAACAACATAGACGTTGCTACTCTAAATAAACTACCGTTTTGTTCCTTGTATAATGCGCAAAATTTAACTAATTTATTGTCCTGAAATCTGGGGTGCGCATTATACATGGGTACAAAAAATTTTAATTTTTTTTTTTTTTTTTAAGAAAGTCATGGTACAACAAAACCAACAACAGGACTGACCGACAAAGACGTGGAACAAAAAGACAGGGTGACATTACCAAAGACAGGAACAGAAACCAAACAGACATCATGACATCATCCGACGGTGAGCGAGGGGCAAACATGACTTAAATACAAAACACGTTACATTGATTGAGGTGACACAGGAAGAGAGGGGTGACGCGAACAGAAACGATGGCAACTTAGACACATTGCAAAACTGGTGACGAGACATGACAAATCTCCCTCGAAATAAAACTTGAAATCACCTTTCCTCTTGTTTGTTGTCAATCGCGCATCGCATTCAGCCATCCTGCCCAACACACTTAGTCAGTAAAATTCATAATTGACGACACATCGTTTGATGCGATGGTGCAATCCTTGATGGTGTGTTATTGTCAAATATTGTTTGTTTTTTAATCTCCATCGCGGACCGGACGTCACACGGAGGCAGTATGACTGCGCATGCGCACTATGGATCTGATGCGCAGAACGGATGCGCAAGACACGTCAGCTATATAAAGAGCGAGAGTTGTTTTCTTCCTCTTCGTTTCAATTCACAGTTTAATTAGCAGTTTCAATCAGCAAATAACAAAATGCGTATTACAGGTAATATTTTATTTCACAACACTTTGCCCTCTTCCTTTCGTCTCTGCTGTTCACTTCAAACACGCTCCATACAACCGCAATGCTCTCGTATCAAACGCTTGCTCGATCACCTGCTCGTTTGCTGTCACAATGTACCCTACACAAATCCGAAACATTTGTTGCGGCTCCGACTCACGACGAGGGGCAAGTTTTGGTTTCCAAGGGTGTTTTTATTCCTCTTCAACATCTCTCCCATACAGAGCCGCCTTTTTCACGTCCGCACGCCTTTTTCACATGTGCGCACTGAGCGCGGTGGTGCCTTTACGGGCAGTCGGAGAAATCAACGCCAACAAAAAAAATTACATCCAGCCTAGTTAAGACCATAGCAAAGACTATAAAAATGGGACCCATTGCCTCCCTGCGTGTGTGACGATCATTGGGACTTAAAAAAAAAAAAAAAAAAAATTTGGGTGCGTATTATACATGGGTACAGGCTTTTTTCCAGCATCAACATGCCATTTTTAGGGTGCGTATTATACATGGGGGCGCATTATACGTGGAAAAAAACGGTATATATCAAACAACTATAACATAAATAACAAGTTTACCGAACCATCTGTGTCACTCCAAATCATAAAATCTCCTGACTCCGGAAGTCAGTGAATGGAACTCATTGTCAGTGAGGCTCCAATTATTACACAGCCATAGTGCGCCCTCATGCGGTTTAAAGTGAAAATAACAGGTGACAGTAAGTAATGTGTTAATGATCAAGTATAAATTCGTGAATAATTACACATATAAGTCGCTCCTGAGTATAAGTCGCCCCCACACCCAAACTATGAAAAAAAACACGACTTATAGTCCGAAAGATACGTTTTTTTAGAAGACGTAGGAAGTGGGCCAGTGTAAATGCCCAACTCAAAGCTCATGAGTGTCTGCTCCTCGACTCAATCGCACCTCGGATTTTCTCTTGCTCGGTTAATGTGCAGCCACTGGATCTGCCCTCTTCAGTCGAAAAACCACACTCACACTGCTTAAAGCAGGAAACCCATGGAGAAAGTGTCTATACATCCAGCATCCCAAAGCGGGTTGCGCTTTGTCGGTTTGGTCTGTAGCCCCTCTGGTTGCTCACAGATGTAAGGAATATTGTCATGAGTCTCCATCACACTGTGCTTTATGGAAGACATTGAGGGGATTTCAGCCTGCGATTTGACACAGTTACTTAACTGAAACTGAAGCAAAAACATTTGTGTATGTATGTGTGTGTGTTGGGTGGGTGTGGAAGGAGTTCAACCAGGCCAAGAAAAACAGCTTTGGGACGTCTTTGAGGAAATTCCGGAACACTGTATGGTGTCTCAGGAGGGCTAAGCCGTGAATCGTTAAACTGTGTATTGTGGAGATGGGGTACTGCTAACCTCAACTCAGCTCTGGATGTTGTGGGGCTGTCCTGGCTTCTACAACATCACGTGGACGTAGGGGACAGTACCTCTTGATTGACAGACGGGGACCGGGGTGGTGGTCCTCCTTTTCAGGAAAGGGGACCAGAGGGTATGTTTGTCAGCAAAGGAATCACATTCCTCAGCCTCCCCAGTAAGGTCTATTCAGGTGTGGTGTACAAGGTCAATCATGAGGTTAAATTTCCTTTTCAGGAAGGATGACCGCAGGTTGTGTTTCTTCTCCAGAGGACTTGCATCCCTCAGCCTCTCTGATAAGGCCTATTCAGGGGTGCTGGAAAAGGTTCCAGAAGGTCAAATCTCAGATTCAGAAGGAGCAATGTGGTTTTCGTCCTGGCCATGAAACACTGTTCTGGACCAACTGGACCACACACACAGAAAGATGTATGAGGGATAACATCATTATACACGGACTTACAGAAACAAAAGATGAAACTCACCGGAAATCAGAAGAACTTGTCAAAACATCTCTTGTCAACGAATTGAAAATGAAGCCTGAGGACGTCGGAGCTGTTCGCTTCTCCAGAGTACATCGCCTCGGGAGGATTAGGACCGACCAACAGAGGAGGCCCCGTCCCATTGTGGCTAAAGTCGTTGACTCAAAGATGAAGTCTGCCGTCATGTCGAGGGGCAGAGAGCTCAAAGGCTCCAACTACTCCATCAGCGACCAGTTCCCTCCGGAGATCATGAATGAACGGAGGCTGCTTCACCCGATCATGGCCGAGGCAAAGAAAGCCAAAAAGACCGCTCGACTGTTCATTGACAAACTTTACATCGACGGCAAACTGTACAGGAACCCCCAAACAACTTATTGGCTGAGTGGAGGAGATGGAGACATTAATTCTCAACTCCAAGAAGAACTGTCTACTAACTTGAAACATGCCGCCTCCCCATAACTGTAAACACAGGCGCGTGATGATGACGTCACCAAAACCAGCGTCCCTGTCGTCATGACAACCACTGAACCTGGAGACGGTGAATGACTGATTTCTCTCTTTCTCCCCCCCATCTCACCACTCGCCCCCCTCTTTTCTCTTTTCTCTTTTCCTCTCTCATACATATATTTCTCAATTTGGCTTGGGAACTGGCCTGAATACTACTGACTGGGCAGGACGAAGCAATTGTCTATTTGTCTGCTCTGTGACAATACAGCGGGTAATGTCTACAGAGTGTTCTTGTGTGTTTGAGTGTGTAGGTGTATGTGTGTACGTCTGTCAGGCCAGTTTTGGGATGGGTGAATGTATGTATATGTCCACGGTCTTAAGTGTGTCTTTGTTGTTGGATCTCAGTAAATCCCACTCGGTACCCTGTGCATGGCACTTAATGAAATGGACAGTGAAGGAGACGAGGTAATAAATTGCATTGACTATCATCGAAATACAAGTTGTAATCAGTATACTCCCGAACAATTAAAACAGTTAACAAATATAAAAAACTGCTCCTTTTTGCATTTAAACATCAGGAGCTTGAATAAACATCATGATGATCTAGTTACTCTACTTACAAACACAGGTTGTAGCTTTGACGTAATTGGCTGCAGTGAAACTTGGCTGAATGATCGCTCATACACTGACATCTTAAGTCTAAATGGGTATAAATTGTTGACTAAGAACAGATGTGGCAGACCTGGCGGTGGCGTGTGCCTATATATTTCTTCTACATACAACGTGAGGATTTGTGATGACATTATCATAGCAGACAACCACAGTGACTCCCTTTTTGTTGAAATAAGCGGGAAAAGCAGGCAAAACCTCACGATTGGTATAATCTATCGTCCCCCAGACGCTGACTTCGAAACCTTTAGGACCAAACTGGAGGAAGCATTATTTTCTATAAATAATAACAAAAGCTGTGTCCTCCTTGGCGACTTCAACGTTGATCTTTCCAAGGATGATACAGCCAAAAATGACTTTATAAACACATTACACTCTTCATCCTTCTTTCCCACAATAGATGCTTATACCAGAGTCACTCACTCAACTAAATCAGTTATTGATAATTTCATCACAAATCTTACAAACGCCACACTTACTTCTGGGACCGTACTCTCTGAGATTTCTGATCATTTCCCTATTGTATTATTCATTGACCGCCCTGCTAAGCCCCCACCTACTCGTCATTCAATAAGATTAAAAATACTTAATGAAGAAACCATACGACGTCTAGGTGAGGACCTGCAGACCAAGACATGGTATGGAATATATGACTGTAGTGATGTTGATACTGCATTTGACACTCTAACCAAAGAAATATCCGACTCTATTCAAAGGACCATTCCTGAGAAAGTAATCATATGTAATACAACTACTCAAAATCCATGGATCACTAAGGGCATATTAAAGTCTATTAAGCATAAAAATAAATTATATAAAAGATACATGAATGAACCTAATCATAAAAATAAAAATGCATATATTAATTATAGAAATAAACTTACACATATTATCAGAAAGCGGAAGAGTAAGCATTTTGCCGACTTGATATATGAATCACAGGGTGATTCCAAGAAATCTTGGAGAGTACTGAACGGGGTCTTGAACAGAAGCCAAAAAACTCCTGTATTCCCTGACCACGATTATAATATAGGCAACATGATCAGAAATAATGGTCTTGCCAACGAATTCAATAACTACTTTGTCTCTATCGGTAGAAAAATATCCAGTAAAATCAGTCAGCTTCAGGATGCGTCGTTTAAAGACTATCTATCAGGTAATTACCTGGGCTCTTTCTTTCTGAATCCAACTAACTGCAATGAAGTGTATAAAATAATCATGAATATGAAGAATTCAAACTCAGCTGGAACAGATGGTATCTCCAGTAAAATTCTGAAAAGCATCTCCAATATAATAACTGCACCTCTTACATATTGCATCAATCTGTCTCTACTAGGGGTGTAAATCGCGGCTTTTGTCACGATACGATATAATATCGATGCAAAGAACTACGATACGATATTTGCCGATATCTTAAAGCCTGCTGCGATCCATTCACGATATATCGCGATATAGTGCTCTACGATCGATATATATATATTTTTTTAAATAAAAAATATAGAACAATATCATGATTTATAACAATTCATACGCAAAATCAACAAGGTACTGCAAACTCTTTATTTAGGAAATTACAAGAGTATTGCAGTATACAGAGTGCTTATTTTAACACTGAACTTTGATGTGGTGTTTTTTCTTTAAATGTGCGGCGAGATTTGTGCTCCCTGAATATTTGATCACCGCATGGCAGGATTTACAAACTGCACGTGTCTTGTCCGTTGAGCCATCTTTTCTTTGGAATCCAAAGTGCTTCCAAACGAATGACTTGAAGCCTAAAGGGGAGCAAATTTCTTCGTCTTTTTGGACACTAGCCATAGCACCAGCCCAGGAGCCGCGTACTAGTTGTCGACTCCCCTTTCACGTGCCTGCTCTGCTCACAACACAACGCCGTGCACTGCTCCCTGCTCCCGGAAAGAGGAAGCAAGCAACAATGAACTGGATTTCAAAATAAAGTCGCGTCTAATGTCCGAGGTCAAACACGGTGATATAAATCGATGTTTACGTTTAGCATCGATGCCAATAAATCGTAGATCATTATATCGATTAATCGATGTGTATCGATGTATCGTTACACCCCTAGTCTCTACTCTCTGGAGTAGTGCCACAAATAGCACGTATCACACCGGTCTTTAAATCAGGAGATAAAAACGATCTTAGCAACTACAGACCAATATCAATCTTGCCTACTCTTTCCAAGGTTTTGGAAAGAGTAGTTTACAATAAACTTAACAACTATCTAAACCAGGGGTGGGCAAACTACGGCCCGCGGGCCACATCCGGCCCGCGGGACCGTCTGATCCGGCCCGCCAACCCTGGATAAATTGTATTATTAAACATTTTTTTGGTCATTTTGCCTGCAATTACTGCGTTTCCCCAGTAGATGGGGAAGCGCTCGCCTGCGCATTTACTACCGGAAGCCGTGTCAGAAAGCTCGGTGCACACTCACAAGTGCGTGTACGTACTCAGTAGTACGGACATGGCGCACTTGCGCTCTATTTGTATCAGTCTCGAATTTAGAGCGTGGGCTGTGACGACAGCGTTCTTGTAATTCGCGCGCTGAGCTTTCAGATGCAGTTTTACGCTAAAGCCACCCACAAACCTTCCCCTGGAATCCTTCCATTAAAATGAGTGGCCCGAAAAAAAGAAGTGAGTGCCGAATGTTAAAAAAGAGTGGCCAATTTGGCTCGACGTACGCGACGTGACGTTCAGCCACATCAACATCAACCCGTCACAGATCAAGGTAAACGGACCAATACCTCGGATCTCTCCTAAGAATTGCCACAACAAATTTTACTCCAGACTATGACGCGCTCGCAAAAAAGGGAGACCAACAACACTGTTCCCACTGAAAATGAAGGGGAGGCTCTCAAGTTTGTTGTAAAAAAATGCATTTTGAATATGATTTGTACACATAGCAGGGATTGAAACTGCCATTCTCATTTTCAAACAATGCAGGATGCTCAAGGACACCTGTTTGGGACTAATCTTAACCTGTAAAGTTCTTAAGGCTTACTTTAAGGAAGTGTTTCCCGTTTCCTCACCTCTGTTACCAGGTGAGTTAAAACTCTGCTCTGATTTTCAGATACCCCTCACCGTGTTGCTGTTTTGATTACTTTATTTGGATGTATGCTTTCACCGATTCTTCAAGATGATATATTTGGTCAGAATGTTTGCTGTTTGATGTGATCTCATAAGATAAACATCTTTCATTAATCTGACCTGCAGGCACTGAAGTGATGGAGACTGTTATTCATAATAACAGTGTCGTATTTTATGAGAATCACTGATAGCAGTTTTTTAGTGAATTATTATTATTTTTAATGCTGTTAATAAATGCATTTGTTTTCAAAAAACTTGTTTGGAATATCCATGCTTTAGTACCTACTAAAGGCTAAAATCTTTTATGCAATGGCCTTTACAGGTCGCTTATATTACTTCACACAAACACTACGTCCATCTGCTCCTGGTTTGGCCCTCCGGTCCAAATTTAGAACCCAGTTCGGCCCGCGAGTCAAAATAATTGCCCACCCCTGATCTAAACAAACTAAACATCATTACCCCATCCCAGTATGGTTTCAGAAAGGAAAACACTACATATATGGCAGTACTTGACTTGACTGATAAAATCTACGGGGCAATCGATAAAGGCGAATATGGTATTGGGATTTTTCTGGACTTGTCTAAAGCTTTTGACACCATCACGATTGATATTCTTATAAATAAATTACAACACTATGGTATTAGAGGCCTGGCGTTAGACTGGTTCCGCAGCTATCTGTTTGGAAGACATCAATATGTCTCTATTAACAACCAAAAATCTTCATACAAGCCCATCAATTATGGAGTTCCTCAAGGGTCCATCTTAGGGCCGCTCCTGTTCATCTTGTACATAAATGACATTGTTAATACTTCACCCATACTACATAAAGTATTATTTGCTGACGATACAAACTTGTTTTTTTCCCACAAAAATCCAAATACACTTGAACAAATTATAAATAGTGAGTTAGCGAAAATAAACACATGGTTTAAATGCAATAAACTCTCCCTAAATGTCAAAACATACTACATTGTATTCCGGTCCCATAAAAAAAAGGACATTGACCAAATTTGCATAGAAATTAACGGACAAAACATTGAAAGAGTCAGCTCTACTAAATTCCTGGGGATCCACATTGACGAATTCTTCGACTTTAAAAAACATTGATGATCTCACACTCAAACTGTCTAAATATGTGGGTTTATTCTTCAAATTGAGACGTTATCTCCCACTCACTGCACTTCTTATTCTGTACAAATCCTTATTTGAACCTCATTTAAAATACTGCAATATTATATGGTGTAACACATTTCCAACCCATCTAAAAAAGCTGGAGATACTTCAGAAAAAGGTCATACGCGCCATAACATGGTCTGAGTTTAACGCCCCCACCAAAACAATCTTTCACCAACACAATCTTCTGAGGCTTGTTGAATATAACTATTTCCAGAATGCTTGCGTCATGTATCAGACTGTCCATAAACGAAACCACAAACTCTGTCAACTCATCCCAATCTGTACTCCCAGCCACCAGGAATAGAAATCTAATCATTGGGAAAAAACGGAAACTAAAATCTACAAGCTTTAGTATTGTGTGCAGAGGGCCACAGATTTGGAATGAGCTTGATGAAACACTAAAAATGTTGCAATCCATATCCATCTTCAAGGCAAATCTAAAAAATCAACTCCTATCAATGTATATTTAATGTGTTGGTTACAAATTGCATGAATACCTGTGTCCTGTTGTTAATATATTAGTTGTTAATTTATAAATTGCAAATGTACTTTACATCAAATCCAGTGTAACCAGAATACTGAGGTTGTCTATTGCTTGTCGTATGGTTGTTGTGTGCTGTACCTTGTTGTGTGTTTATTATTGTTGTCTATTATATATCTGTATGTTGTCCAAAATGTAAGGATATCTGGCCAATATCTGATACTTATGGGAAACCAGGCCCCCTATTAAAAGCTTTAAATAGCTTGCTTGGGGTGACCTTTCACGCATCCGGAATTACTGTTTGTTGTTCCATGTTGTATGTCTTGGATATCGCGTGAATAAAACTAAAACTAAACTAAACTAAAACTAAAGAGAAGTGTTAGCAAAAGGACTCAACTACGCAATAACACCTGACATCCCGCCTTCCAACATTAATGCCCGTATACAGTCAAAGAGTGAAAGCATACAGGCTGGTTCGCAAGCAAGTAAAAGTGCGGCCTGAGGGAGCCTTTGATGCTCTTTGAGACTGCTTTGACACAACAGACTGGGAAATGTTTAAGCAGGCAGCCACTTACAACAATCAGACAGACATAGAGGAGTATACTGACACTGTAACCTCTTACATCACAAAGTGCATTGATGATGTGACCCACACAAAATACATCATCACTCGGGCTAACTGGAAGCCATGGCTGACAGGGGATGTCCTCAGGCTGCTGAGGGCCAGACAAAGCCTACAGAGCTGGGGATGAACCTGGCATGAGAATAGCGAGGGCCAACCAGTCCCGTAGCATCAAGGAAGCGAAAAAGGCAATCACTTGCAAGATAACCACCCACCTCACCAAGGGCGACGAGACTCAATACAGGTTGGAGGTCGACCTTCTGACCACGTGGTGCAGGGACAACAACCTCCTGCTGAACGTCAGCAAGACCAAGGAGATTGTTGTTGACTTGTGGAAGGGTCACACCCAACACCTGCCACTGACCATCGACGGTGCTGTGGTGGAGAGAATGAGCAGTACCAGATTCCTGGGGGTGCACATCAGTGAAGACCTCTCCTGGACCACCAACACTGTATCACTGGCGAAGAAAGCTCAGCGCCGCCTGTATTTCCTGCGGAAACTCCGGCGAGCAAGTGCTCCACCAGCCATCATGACCACATTCTACCGAGGCACCATTGAGAGCATCCTCTCCAGCTGTATCGCTGTGTGGGGTGGAAGCTGCACTGAATACAACAGTAAGGCCCTGCAGCGCATAGTGAATACAGCTGGAAGGATTATTGGTGCTTCACTCCCCTCCATGAAGGACATTTACACCTCCCACCTCACCCGCAAGGCGACCACAATTGTGAGTGATGTGAGCCACCCCGCTTACACTTTGTTTGATCTACTGCCCTCTGGGAAGAGGTACAGAAGCCTGCGCTCCCGCACCACCAGACTCACCAACAGCTTCATACTCTAGGCTGTTAGGAACCTGAACTCTCTCCCCCCTCCACCCTCGGCTGCATAACATCCTGGCCTTTTGGGCCACGATGGCTGCCTTGCACTACTCCAATTGCGCTACTCCACTTGTACTTTTGCGCTATTATACTGACTGTCTGCTGTATGCACAATTGCACCAATTCAACTAAGTTGGTCTTGTTTATTCATTGTACGTATGTGCCTTCTTGTTTTTACTTTTTGTATTGTTTACTTGAATGTTTTGTTTGTCTGTGGACCAATTGGGTGTAATATGTCTTGTCTCCACTGGGAAAGTAGGAAATGCAATTTCGATCTCTTTGTATGTCTTGACATGTAAAGAAATTGACAATAAAGCACACTTTGACTTTGACATAATACCATACGAGGACTTCATTTTAGCCACGAAATTAGCTTGTCTTTCCATACACGATCAGTGAAAGAAATCAGTATTACAAAACAAGGTAGCAGGCATTCTCGAAACCACAGACTTACCACCCAGTAACTTCACCAAGGAGGAAAGGAGAGCCATAGGTAAACAGGACAACATCATTATACTACCACAAGTTTTGCTATGCGCAACATATGAGCGCTCTTTTTTTTTTTTTTGAGTATTCTAGCTCAGTTCCGTTGTCACAATCCCTATTGTCACGTGATGTCAATTTGCTGCTGAGAGTCAGGTCAGGGTGTGTGACTGCGTGTCAGAAGAGAAGCTTTTCCTTTCACCCGGCCCCTCCCTCGCTGCTCCGAGCAGGCAAAAGGGCGGCGGCCCGCGGGGGACAGCAGAGGCTGGAGAGGAAAAGCAAAGGGAGCGGGGTGAGGGTTTCCAAGGCCACACAACTGCTTCCAAATAAATTGTATTTCATCCATCCATCCATCCATCCATCCATCCATCCATCCATCCATCTAGGGTCGGGTCTCAGGGGCAGCCCAGACTTCAATCTCCCCAGCCACTTCATTCAGCTTATCCCGGGGAATCCCAAGGCGTTCCCAGGCCAGCTGAGTGACAGTCTCTCCAGCGCGTCCTGGGTCGTCCCTGGGGTGTCCTACCGGTGGGACATGCCCGGAACACCTCCTCAGGGAGGCGTCCAGGAGGCATCTGATGAGATGCCCGAGCCACCTCATCTGCCTCCTCTCAATGTGGAAGAGCAGCGGCTGCACTCCGAGTCTCATCTTATCTCTAAGGGAGAGCCTGGACACCCTGCGGAGGAAACTCATTTCGGCCGCTTGTATCCTGGATCTCGTTCTTTCGGTCACAACCCATAGCTCGTGACCGTAAGTTAGGGTAGGAGCATAGATTGACCGGTAAATCAAGAGCTTTGCCTTTTGGCTCAGCTCTCTCTTAACCACGTCGGACCGGTACAGCGTCCCCATTACTGCCGACGCTGCACCGATCCGCCTGTTGATCTCACACTCCATCCTGCCCTCACTCGTGAACAAGACCCCAAGATACTTGAACTCCTCCGATTGGGGCAGGATCTCATCCCCGATCCGGAGAGTGCATTCCACCCTTTTCCGACCGAGGACCATGGACTCGGATTTGGAGGTGCTGACCCTCATTCTGCCCGCTTCACACTCGGCTGCGAACCGCTCCAGTGAGAGCTGGAGATAACGGCCGGAAGAAGGCAACAGCACCACGTCGTCTGCAAAAAGCAGAGACGCGATGTTGAGGTCCTCAAACCGGAGCCCCTCAACGCCTCGGCTGCGCCTACAAATTCTGTCCTTAAAAATGATAAACAGAATCGGTGGCAAAAGGCAGCCTAGGCGGAGTCCAACCCTCACTGGGAACGAATCCGACTTACTGCCGGAAATGCGGACCAAACTCTGGCATTGGTGATACAGGGACCGACTCGCCCTTATCAGTTGGCTCGGCGATCCGTACTCAAGAGGCACCCTCCACAGAACCTCCCGAGGGACACGGTCGAACGCCTTCTCCAAGTCCACAAAACACATGTGGACTCGTTGAGTGAACTCCCATGCCCCCTCGAGGATCCTTCCGAGGGTGTAGAGCTGGTCTACTGTTCCACGGCCAGGACGAAAGCCACACTGCTCCTCCTGGATCCGAGGTTCGACCTCCCGACGGATCCTCCTCTCCAGCACCCCTGAATAGATCCTACCAGGGAGGCTGAGGAGTGTGATTCCCCTGTAATTGGAACACACCCCTTCTTAAGGAGAGGAACCACCACCCCAGTCTGCCAAACCAGAGGCACCGTCCCCGATGGCCACGCAATGTTGTAGAGGCGTGTCAGCCATGAAACTCAGCCAAGAACTCTGGGCGGATCTCATCCACCCCCGGGGCCTGGCCACCAAGGAGTTTTTTAACTACCTCAGTGACTTCAACCCCAGAGATTGGAGAGTCCGCCTCAGAGTCTCCAGGCCCAGCTTCCACAATAGAAGGCGTGTAGGTGGAATTGAGGAGGTCTTCAAAGAATTCTCCCCACCGACTCACGACGTCCCAAGTCGAGGTCAGATACACGCCAACCCAACTGTAAACAGTGTTGACGGTACACTGCTTTCCCCTCCTGAGACGCTGGATGGTGGACCAGAGTTTCCTCGAAGCCGTCTGGAAGTCGTTCTTCATGGCCTCGCCAATCTCCTCCCAAGCCCGTGTTTTTGCCTCAGAAACCGCAGAAGCTGCGTTCCGCTTGGCCATCCGGTACCTGACAGCTGCCTCTAGAGTCCCCCAGGCCAAAACGGCCTGATAGGACTCCTTCTTCAGCTTGACGGCTCCCTTACCGCCGGTGTCCACTAGCGGGTTCGGGGATTGCCGCCACGACAGACAGCAACGACCTTACGGCCACAGCTCCGGTCGGCTGCCTCAACAATGGAGGCGCGGAACATGGTCCACTCAGACTCAATGTCCCCCGCCTCCCCCGGGACGTGGGAAAAGCTCTGCC
Organism: Syngnathus typhle; assembly: GCF_033458585.1. Lineage (NCBI taxonomy): Eukaryota > Metazoa > Chordata > Actinopteri > Syngnathiformes > Syngnathidae > Syngnathus > Syngnathus typhle. The sequence continues at coordinate 23,058,669 of NC_083740.1, forward strand.
GTAGGTGGGAGTTGAAGCTCTTCCTGACAGGGGATTCTTCCAGACGTTCCCAGCAGACCCTCACAGAACGTTTGGGTATGCCAGGTCGGACCGGCATCTTCCCCCATCATCGGAGCCAACCCACCACCAGGTGGTGATCAGTTGACAGCTCCGCCCCTCTCTTCACCCGAGTGTCCAAAACATGCGGCCGCAAATCCGATGACACGACGACAAAGTCGATCATCGAACTGCGGCCTAGGGTGTCCTGGTGCCATGTGCACACATGGACACCCTTATTTTTGAACATGATGTTCATTATAGAAAATCTGTGTCGAGCACAGAAGTCCAACAAGAGAACACCGCTCGGGTTCAGATCGGGGGGGCCGTTCCTCCCAATCACGCCCTTCCAGGTCTCACTGTCATTTCCCACGTGAGCATTGAAGTCACCCAGTAGAACGATGGAGTCCCCAGAAGGAGCACTCTCCAGCCCTTCCTCCAGGGACCCCAAGAAGGGTGGGTACTCTGAGCTGTTGTTTGGTGCATAGACACAAACAACAGTCAGGACCCGTCCCCCCACCCGAAGGCGGAGGGAGGCTACCCTCTCATTCACCAGGGTGAACCCAAATGTGCAGGCGCCCAGCCAGGGGGCAATAAGTATGCCCACACCTGCTCGACGCCTCTCACCATGGGCAACTCCAGAGTGGAAGAGAGTTCAGCCCCTCTCGAGAGGGCTTGTACCAGAGCCCAAACTATGTGTGGAGGCAAGTCCGACTATGTCTAGTCGGAACTTTTCTGCCTCACACAGCAGCTCGGGCTCCTTTCCAGCCAGCGAGGTGACATTCCATGTCCCAAGAGCCAGCCTCTGCAGCCGGGGATCGGACCGCCAAGGTCCCCGCCTTTGGCCGCCGTCCAGCTCACTTTGCACCCGACCCCTTTGGCCCCTCCTACAGGTGGTGAGCCCATGGGAAGGGGGACCCACGTTTTCTTTTCGGGCTGTGCCCGGCCGGGCCCCATGGGCGAAGGCCCGGCCACCATGCCCTCGCCTTCGAGCCCCACCTCCAGGCCTGGCTCCAGAGGGGGGCCCCGGTGACCTGCGTCCGGGCGAGGGAAAACAAAGTCCATTTGTGTTTTTCGTCATAAGGGGCTTGGGTGAGCCGTGCTTTGTCTGGCCCCTCACCTAGGACCCTTTTGCCATGGGTGACCCTACCAGGGGCATGAAGCCCCAGACAACATGGCTCGTAGGGGCACGCAAAACCCTCCACCACGATAAGGTGACGACTCACGGAACAAAAAGACAGGGTGACATTACCAAAGACAGGAACAGGAACCAAACAGACATCATGACAGTAACACACGCAATGATCCGACGGTGAGCGAGAGGCAGACAGGACTTAAATACAAAAAACGAAACACGAGGCAGGTGACCGCGGTTACGTTGATTGAGGTGACACAGTAAGGGAGGGGCGACGTGAACAGAAACTATGGCAACCTAGACACATAGCAAAACTGGGGACGAGACATAACAGAACCTCCCCCCCACAAGGGACGGCTCCCGACATCCCAAAAACCCAACCCTCCACGGCGGCACCCGGGGGGGGGGGGGCGTGCGGTAAGCGCACGAGTCCAGACGACGCTACTGGTTTTAGAAACAGCCTGAAGCGCGCTCGCGGCGACTGGGGACAGAACTGCACTCAGCGGCGTGCAGGGGCCCAAGGCCAGACTCGCTGCACACACTGGGGACCTGAACCGCAATCGGCAGCAACTTTGGGGGACAGAACTGCACTCTGCGGCGTTCAGCGGCCCAGGGCCACAATCGCGGCACACTGGGAACCTGAACCGCAATCAGCAGCACTTGAGGGGACAGAACTGCACTCGGTGGCGTTCAGGGGCCCAGGGCCACAATTGCGGCACACACTGAGGACCTGAACCGCAATCAGCAGCACTTGGGAGGACAGAACTGCACTCGGCGGCGTTCAGGGGCCCAGGGCCACAATCGCGGCACACACTGGGGACCTGACCCGCAATCAGCATTAACTTACACAGAACCTGAACCGCACTCGGGCGGCAACTCACACAGAACCTGAACCGCACTCGGGCGGCAACTCACACAGAACCTGAACCGCACTCAGGCGGCAACTCACACAGAACCTGAACCGCACTCGGGTGGCAACTCACACAGAACCAAAACCACACTCGGGCGGCTACTCACACAAACCCGCACTCGGGCGGCTAAAAAAAAAAAGTCCTCGCCGCAATCAGCGGCATTTGAAATTCCGGACCGCAATCAGCGGCATTCGTACGCCAGAGCTGCACGCAACAGCAGGAGTCAGTGTTTCAGCAGTGGGAGCAGGGTCTGTGACGATCGCGGGTCCGGCATCGTTGGCACGAGGCCCAGCAATGCCGCGGGTCCGGTAACGCTGGGGTGGAGCCCGTTGGCGGCCGCGAGTCTGATGGCGCCGGGAATCACTCCGATGGCGGCCGCGGGTCTGGCGTCGTGGCAGCAAAGTCCGATGACTGTCGCGGAGCCGATAGCGCCGGGACGCACTCCGCTGGCAGCCGCGGGTCCCGTGTCGCGGCAGCAAAGTCCGATGATTGTCGCGGAGCCGATGGCGCCGCGACGCACTCCGATGGCGGTCGCGAGTCCGGCGTCGCTGGAGCAAAGTCCCGATGGCGGCCCTGGAGCCGGTGTCGCTGGAGTGAAGTCCGCTGGCGACAGCGCTGGAACGCAGCCGATCGCGCTGGAACATGCTCGGACGACGAACTTGGCTCGGGCGTCGCAGACGGGAGCTGGTGGTGTAGGAAGGTCCAAGCGCTGGTCGCTGTAGTGGTCGGATCATTCTGTCACGATTCGGAATGGAAATGGAGCAGGGCGACCAAGTGCAGCTTGGACCAGGGTTTATTGACACAAACTCAAAAGACTCAGCAAACTGACATGACTTACTAACAAAACCAACAGGACTGACCGTAAAAGACGTGGAACAAAAAGACAGGGTGACATTACCAAAGACAGGAACAGGAACCAAACAGACATTATGACAGTAACACATGCAATGATCCGACGGAGAGCGAGGGGCAGACAGGACTTAAATACAAAACACGAAACACGAGGCAGGTGACCGCGGTTACATTGATTGAGGTGAGACAGGAAGGGAGGGGCGACGCGAACAGAAACTATGGCAACCTAGACACGTAGCAAAACTGGGGACGAGACATGACACATAATTAGTTGTGAAAAAGTTGCCAGGACCGCCTCTGTACTACCAGCAGACAATTGCCACACCACAGTAGTTATGGATAGGGATGGTTACAACAAGAAAATGGACAACCTGTTTAAGGACCACATTGCATACAACATACTGAAAAAAGAACCAACAGAACAACCAATCATTACTCAACCCACAGCCACTATCTTCCCTCGGATATATGGCATGCCGAAAATACACAAATCCGATACACGAATCTGCCCCATTGTCGACAGCAAAGGATTCATCACATACAACCTCTCCGAATCCCTTGCAGAAATCATAAAAGCCCTTTGCGGACTCACTAAACAGCACTGCAGAAACTCACAATAAATAACAAAGGACTTCCAACAAATCAAAATAAGACAGGACAAAATAGTCATAGTTCTCAAAACCCCCAGTAGAAGCCACACTCAACATCGTACACAGTAGATTCAGTAAGGACAATTCACTCTGGAAACGAACCAAACTCACAGTTGAAGACATCATGTCACTACTCAGATTCATCGTCACATCCACTTATTTTCAAAATAACACCATATACAAGCAGACTGAAGGAATGAGTAGGGTTTTTTTCTTGGAGCATTTGGAACAACAAGCCATAGCCACAGCACCAGACGATTGCAGCATATCATTTTGGAAAAGATACGTCGGCGACATTCTAGATAAAATATAAAATGGATACACACAACAGTTCACAGACTACCTCAACACCATAGATCAGTCCAGTGGTCCCCAACCTTTTTAGCACCACGGATCGGATTACTGTCAGACAATATTTTCATGGACTGGTGTTTGATGACGTTACGATTTTTGTGACTAAAACTTCTAAAAACAATTCAAGAAAATCAAAATCAAATGTCAAAAGCATCTGTAAATCAAATAATCACAGACTGCACATTGTTTATGGACGTTTTCTTTGCAAAAATCGTCCATGTTTCAATGACAATTCCATTTCCGCAAAAACAGACCAACCACAATCCTAAACGTTATCGTACTGTCTTTGCAGCCAATCATATCGCAGAACAACGGAAGTGCGTTACAACATAAACACCACCGTCCCAAGACACTCTTCGACCCTGAGTTCAATAGGGGAATTCTGTGTGCAAACACCACAGTATAATACAATAATAAATGTGAATCCACTGTCTAGTCTATCTAACTTTACTTGCAGCATCCTCATAACATTGTACTTACAACATAAAAGGAGTCTGGTGACCAGACCTTCGCCCATGTACATGTCACAGAGGTATAAAATAATGCAAGGTATTTATTCTTTTTTTGTGCACGTATGAGCACCAAATGTGCACCAAATGAGCCACAGACCGGTACCGGTCTGCAGCCCGAGGGTTGGGGACCACTGCCATAGACCACACAGGCAGCATCAAATTCACACATGAGGAAGAAAAAAAACAATGAACTAGGCTTTTTGGCCCTAGAAATTCACCACAGACAGACGGCAGTATTAGATTAGATTAAAAATTAAAGTCCTAATGATCGTCACACACACATCTGGGTGTGGTGAAATTTGTCCTCTGCATTTAACCCATCCCCGTGTGATTTTAATCCATCCCCTGGGGGAGAGGGGAGCAGTGAGCAGCAGCGGTGCCGCGCTCGGGAATCAGTTGGTGATCTAACCCCCCAATTCCAACCCTTAATGCTGAGTGCCAAGCAGGGAGGCAATGGGTCCCATTTTTACAGTCTTTGGTATGACCCGGCCGGGGTTTGAACCCACAACCTTCCAGTCTCAGGGCGGACACTCTTCCACTAGGCCACTGAGCTGTATCATACTTTAAATACACAGGAAACCCACCTACGCGGATCAATACCTTTTATGGACATCAGAGCACCCCAAAGAACACAAACTGTCACTAGCAGTGACGTGCGGTGAGGTTCATGACTGAGAAGGCACTGACGTCACTAGCACCCCCTGCCATAAGGCTGGAGGACCTTTTTTCATAGCCTCCGTAAGGTATCTTTTCAAAGCGATTTTGCTCATCTAAAGAAACATGACGTTACAGACAGATGACAAAAACACAAGATATTATATACGTCACCTTAACTACGGAAATTAGTTAATACATAAAGACAGCAGTTCTGTCTAACTGCATTGCCTGTCAACATAGGCAGCCGTGTGATTACGCAATCCTCAGAGGAGGATAGACAGGAAGTTGGCTCCTCTGAGCGAATCGTCTTCAGTTTTAAAATAACTATAAAAATTCAGCGAGTTCGGCTCAAAATGATACAAAACTATTGAAATTAAAAGGAAAATGACTTTATAATAAAAACAACTGAATTTTTTTCGTCTTTTCATGATGGCAGGGGAGGCGCAGGGGAGCCTTGTCTCCTCTGACCGCATGTCTCTGGTCACTAGTCAGAAAACTGTACAAACGAGCCATCATATTCACAGACAAACAGGACAGGGAAGAAGAGAAGATACACGTACACAACACACTCAGAACCTGCCAATATCCAAGGAACAGGCACACAAAAAACACATCAGAAGATCAGAAACACTCAACAAAAACAAACCGGCCATCATAACACTGCCATATACCAGAGTCACCAAACGCATCCAAAAAGGCATGAAGAAATACAACATCAATACAACGATCAAACCACACACACAACTCAGACCGCTCTTGACCGAAAAACAAGATAAAACCAAAACACAAATGCAACATAATATATGAAATACCATGCCTATTATGCAACAACACATACCCATGACGTCTTGTTGCAGGTGGGTAGTCAGAATATGGTGTTGGTGATGACAGGGTCATGCGCAGCACAAGACTTGAGCAGCAGTAAACCGTTGCTGTTGCATTTGCCAAGGTCTGATGGTCCGTCCCCACTATGGCGTTGAGGTCCCCGAGAACCAATAGCTTCTCTGATTGTGGGACTGCTGCAAAGAGAGCATCTAGTTCAGCCACTCTGTCCGGCTTATGCTTGTTACTGCAGTTACTGAGAGCTGGAAAAATCCATGTAAAATCAAGATTTAGGGGTAATTCAGTCCAACTGCAGGTGTGTGAGAGCTCAGTATTAAACAACACTGCACATTAGCACTCAGGGGAAATGTGGTGAACTTCAGGCAAAACCTTTATCACTGGTCCATACTGCGCCGCCATAATTAACGAAAACATAAACGGCTAATGGATCTTTAAGCTCTCTGATCTGTGATTGACCCCCAAAATTGTGATTGCGTAGATCCTAAAAAAAGAGACTATTAACAGGCAATATATTCCTTAACGTTCTTTTTCAGGCTGGCTGTAATGTTTGTAACAAGCCTGTTTTTCATTCCAGTTGCTGGTCTCACTGGTTTCCACATCTTGTGGGAAGAGGCAGAACTACCAATGAGCAGGTAGAACATATTTTACCATTAAATTCTTTTTTGTCTCCCTCTCATGCTGTTCACCTCACATCACTAGTCACTGTGGATAAGGACTTAGCTAAACTCAAATAATAGCTTCCCACCAATAATTTCAACCCAAAATGATTATTGCCTATAACAGTTTAAAACAGGGGTCACATACGTAAACGATGCCCACAGGAAGTCAAACCATTTTGTGCCCCTATTCTTGAAAAAAACGTGGGCGGGCTGCATCTAACCTGGAGTTGGGGCTCGAAGGCAAGCGTCTGGTGACCGGGCCTTTGCCCATGGGGCCTGGCCGGGCAAAGCCCAAATAGAAAACGTGGGTCCCCCTTCCCATGGGCTCACCACCTGTGGGAGAGGCCAAAGGGGTCGGGTGCTAAGTGAGCTGGGCGGTGGCCAAAGGTGGGGACCTTGGCGATCCGATCCCCGGCTGCAGAAGCTGGCTTTTGGGACATGGAATGTCACCTCTCTGGCAGGGAAGGAGCCCGAGCTGGTGTGCAAGGCAGAAAAGGTCCGACTAGACATAGTCAGATTTGCCTCCACACACAGTTTGGGTTCTGGTACAAGCCCTTTTGAGAGGGGCTGGACTCTCTTCCGCTCTGGAGTTGCCCACGGTGAGAGGCGTCGAGCAGGTGTGGTGGGCATACTTAAAGCCCCCCGGCTTCGGGTGGGGGGACGGGTCCTGACAGTTGTTTGTGTCTATGCACCAAACGTCAGCTCAAAGTACCCATCCTTCAGTGACGTGCGGTGAGATTAATGACTGGGGAGGCACTGAAGTCACCCCCCCGGTAAAATTTGTCCGACACCTAACCATGTCACAAAAAAGGTTGGGGAACGCTGCTCTAGAGTAGCTTATTTAATCTTTAATTTGAACTACCGTTTTTTTTCCATGTATAATGCGCCCCCATGTATAATACGCACCCTTAAAATAGCATGTCAATGCTGGAAAAAAGCCTGTACCCATGTGTAATATGCACCCAAATTTTAGGACAATAAATTAGTTAAATTTTGCGCATTATACAGGGAAAAAAACGGTATTTTAATTAAAATCCCATATCAGCAGTCTACATAAAAACACTCAATAAAGCACATGGAATCAAAAACTTGTTTTCGATCGTGCGTACCACTCCGTTTGAAAAGACATGCTCCGAAGTCCTGTTGTCCGAATCAAACCTTTTCACTGCGGAGTTGGTCTTCCTTCTGCTTTGGCCGAAAATCCATAGTTGAAAATCGTTTGAGTTTGCATATGTAATCCTCCATTGTAAAACGAAATGTAAAAAAAAAAAAAAAAAAAAAAAAAACGAATGTAAAACAAAATAAATGGACGACTGCTCCTCAGTTGTTCACTGTAAAATTAAACTGGAGATAACTTATTCTACAGGTGGGCGCATGAAGCATCCCGGGATCACTAGTGCTCCCTGCCATAAGGCTGTAGAACTTTTTTTCGTTGCCGCCGTTGGGTCTCTTTTCAAAGCCATTTTGTTCATCTAAAGAAACACGACGTTACAGACATAACAAAAAACACTAGATATTATATACATCAGCTTAACTACGGAAATTAGTAAATATACCCACAGTGTTTGAAAACTTAAACAGTGACACAGAGACAGACAGCAGTTCAGTCTAACTGCATAGCCTGTCAGCATCCGCAGCCGTGGGATTACGCAATCCTCAGAGGAGGCAAGGCAGGAAGTTGCCTCCTCCGAGCGACTCGTCTTCGGTTTTAACATAACTATAAAAATTCAGCGATTTTGGTTCAAAATGATACAAAACTACTGAAATTAAAAAGAAAATGACTTTGTAATCAAAACAATTGAATTTATTTTTTCCCCTTTTCATGATGGCAGGGGAGGCACGTCTCAACAACCCGAGGCCCGATGTGGTATTGTGTTCTGAAGAGTTGTGTTCTGTCCCGTGCAGGAATGGAACAGGGCGACCAAATGCAGCTTGGACCAGGGTTCATTGAGGGAAAAGGGTGTTGGAGGAGAGGATAAACGGAACAAACAAGCAGGAACAAGCAGGAAAACTAGACATAAAAACAACAAACGTTACAACACGATGCTGCTATGAATCGCACCGGAGTACTTCGCGTTCAGTTTTTTTTGTCCTTTTGTCAAAAATAAGGCCTAATTAGAAAGAAAATACAAAATGCCAGTGCCAGTATCTTAATGTTCCAGGGCTGTAATCGTAAAATTATATTTGATTTTGTAAAAGACGGCAGTTTCAATATGTATGTTTTGCATTGTTTTGGTAAAAGATGTGTGTTTTAAGGTTTTTTTGAAAGCTGATGCATCAGTTTTTGTGGATGTGCATGGTCTGACAAAGTTCAAAATTTGATTGCTGAGAATGCAAAAATTAAAGTCCAAGATATCAATCAATTCCAAATTTGTGCATATGCAAGGGTAGTGAATATAGTCCACAGTGTGTGTATGTATACGTGTGGGTGTGTTTGTGTGTGCGCGTGTACGCGTGTGTGCGTGCGTTGGGAAAATGAGAGCATTATAACGAGAAAGAAAGTGGAAATATGATGCTGATGATAATAGCAGATTAGTGTCGGTGGTGAGTGGGCCTTCGACACAAAGTGGGTGGGGTAGACAAAAAGTGGGTGGGGTTAGATTAATAGAGAGAGGGAACTGCTTTCTAAGGCATGTACGCTTGGAGTATCAAAGTATATGGAGTCAGAAGAAAAATCATCACATAAATTTAATTTGTACTTTATTCCAGGAATTTCTCTTTGGAAATAAGCAGCTTGCAATTCTGAAGACATACAGCCCTTCTCCTTTTGGATACCACTGCTGGTGTCAATGGTCAGAATTAAAAATGTGTGTTTTTAAACTGAAGTTGATTTAGTCACTTTGGGACCAAAAGCTTCAACTGCTAAATTCATTTTTGCTGTTACAGTTAGAATCCAGCTAAATCTTTACTATTAATTGAATAGACACTGCATCATTGTCATTTATGTTTTGTTTGTTGACTGGCATGTCGTCTTGCATAACTAACTTCTTTACCTATGAAACCACTAAATCAGTGGTTGTCAAGAGCTGGACAATCGGCATTATAAACCGAGCTGTCCAACTTCTCATCTTCACTTACTTTATTGGGTGAGTATGAATCTATTGTTCAACAACATAACTAAACTGTAACTGCACTATAGTTTTACTAAATACGGTACATAACAAAATTGTGTTAGAAATCTTGTAACTGTATTTTGAGCATTGAGCCAAAATATGACAACTATTAATTTACATACGCATGTACTCTGCATGATCAATTAAGAGCATGGACTGACCCCTCGGGGTGCTCCAACACCAGCCCTTTTGTCCAGAATAAAAAACGTGCAAAACATTAACCAGTTAACAGTTGTTTACTTAAGATAAATTATAATATTGCTTGGTGCATAAGAAAAAAACATTTGACCAAATAGAATGGCCTTACCTGTTTCCCTTCTCTAAATTAGACCAACAACCAACCAACATGCACACAATGCATTAAGCCGCTATCATAATCTAGTTGCGTGTGTCAAAAACAATGGATAATCAGCGCTTCAACAAGGGTGACCGCCTGGTTAACCCCAAATGGGGTTTAAAGGGCATGTTCCTGGGAGATAAGGTGGGACACCGCTCAGCACGACGACGATGCGGTGTTCAAGGCTCAAAATATATTTGTGTCTTTGCCGAGCAGTTTTGCAAATCAACAACTTTATTTGAGGTGCTACTTTCTGACTTTTTAAAATATTATTATTTATTTGATTATTTTCTGTAGGTTGATTCTAGGGAACTGACATAAGGGTTTTATTAAACAATGAGAATATCCAACTGAGCAAGCCGTTGTATAAACAGTTGGTTTTACGTAATGGGAGGACATAGAAAAGATATCACGTTTGGACTGCAATTCAGAATTTTGTAATTTTGTCATTTCAACATTGGGTTTTGACAAAAATTAAGCCTCATTTACTAATACATTATTATTTAGAACATTGTCTCAATTACTGGTCCTATGAACATACATATGTGTGTAAATGTTTAGTACAGACCTACAAAAAAGCATTTGAATGAATGTCATTTTCAACCCTACTGAGACTCAATCACAAGACACTCATGTACAAAGTCCATATTGTCACCCAGTGAGCTATCCAGGCACCACAATAATAGTGCGTGCTCAGTGCTAAGTGGGTAACATCGCAGATGGGGCGACCCGCAATCTATTTTCACTCTCTTCCCTCTCACCACATGCTTCCCCACTGACCCTCCTTCCTTTTTATATATGTTGAAGACAATCATAGAAAAGGAAGGGCAGAGGATAAGAGCTGACAAAGCGTGATTGGGTTTACAGTCTTGATGTTGCGGTAGGAGATGGTGCGTTTTGTGGAATTATGAGGCGAAGGTAGAGGGGCGGAGAAGAGGATGCAGAGATGATCTGACAGTTGAAAGGCGAGAGGACGGGGGTTGGATGTGAGTGGAAAGGAGGAGCATACTATGTATATCCACATATAATATTAATTTGCTTTGAAAATACCTGAGTAATAAAAGGGAGATTAAGTCGGACGTCAGTGGAGCAGTTGGCTGGTGAATGTGGATGTTGAAGTCACCGATGAGTAGGAGGCGAGGATACGATGGTGAGGAGTTCAGAGAGTTCAGAAAGAAAAGACGGATGTGACTTTGGGGGACGGTAGATGTGAACAGCAGTAGGGAGGGAAAAAGCGAGATATTCAAAGAATGAAATAGATGGGAGGTTGAGGTCCAATTCAATGATGGGTAGGGACTGCTTATGAAGAGCAGCAATGCCACCTCCTCACCCAGAGAGGCGGGGTTTGTCGATGTAGCTGTAGTTGGACGGAGTGGCTTGGTTGAGAGTAAAAAAATCCAGGGGCTGTTGCCATGTTTCACAGAGAAGGAGCAGATCCAAGATAACATGGACCAGGGGTGGGCAAACTACGGCCCGCGGGCCACATCCGGCCCACGGGACTGTTTAATCCGGCCCGCCAACCCTGAACAAATTGTATTATTAAACTTTTTTTTTTTTTTGGTCATTTTGCCTGCAATGACTGCGTTTCCCCAGTAGATGGCGAAGCGCTCGCCTGCGCATTTACTACCGGAAGCCGTGTCAGAAAGCTCGGTGCACACTCACAAGTGCGTGTACGTACTCAGTAGTACGGACATGGCGCACTCTCGCTCTATTCGTATCAGTCCCGAATTTAGAGCGTGGGCTTCGACGACAGCATTCTTGTAATTCGCGCGCTGAGCTTTCAGATGCAGTTTTGCGCTAAAGCCACCCACAAACCTTCCCCTGGAATCTTTCCATTAAAATGAGTCGCCCAAGGAAACGCAAGGTGGACACAGTGCCGAGCGTTTAAAAGAGAGTGGCCAATTTGGCCCGACGTACGCGACGTGACGTTCAGCCACATCAACATCAACCCGTCACAGATCGAGGTAAACGGACCAACACCTCGCATCTCTCCTAAGAATTTCCACAACAAATTTTACTCCAGACTATGACGCACTAGCAAAAAAGGGAGACCAACAACACTGTTCCCACTGAAAATGAACGGGAGGCTCTCAAGTTTATTGTAAAAAATATGGATTTTGAATATGATTTGTACACATAGCAGGGATTGAAACTAGCGACCACTCATTTTCAAACAATGCAGGATGCTCAAGGACATTGATGCACCACCTATTTGCGACTAATCTTAACCTGTAAAGTTCTTAAGGCTTACTTTAAGGAAGTGTTTCCCGTTTCCTCACCTCTGTTACCAGGTGTTTGTGAGTTAAAACTCTGCTCTGATTTTCAGATACCCCTCACCGTGTTGCTGTTTTGAATACTTTATTTGGATGTATGCTTTCACAGATTCTTCAAGAATTCAAGAATATTTGGTCAGAATGTTTGCCATTTGATGTGATCTCATAAAATAAACATCTTTCATTAATCTGACCTGCAGGCACTGAAGTGATGGAGACTGTTATTCATAATAACAGTGTCGTATTTTATGAGAATCACTGATAGCAGTTTTTTAGTGAATTATTATTATTATTTTTTTTAATGCTGTTAATAAATGCATTTGTTTTCAAAAAACTTATTTGGAATATCCATGCTTTACTACCTACTAAAGGCCAAAATCTTTTATGCAATGACCTTTGCAGGTCGCTTATATGACTTCACACAAAGCCTACGTCCATCTGCTCCTGGTTCGGCCCTCCGGTCCAAATTTAGAACCCAGTTCGGCCCGCGAGTCAAAAAGTTTGCCCACCCCTGCCATGGACTAATAGCAGTCCAATAGTAGTTAAAAAATATCTGGTGATTTGTTGGAGAGGGAGCGACTGTTCAGCAGCGCAAGGGAGATGGATGAAGGAGCGGAGATCGTTGAGGTTGGCAGTACGGGAGGTGGGGGTGACGGGGGGCGAGAGGTAGTCCAGAAAGAAGGGATGAGTGAGCCATCAGAGAAATGTCGGTTAAAAGATAGTCCAGAGCTACGGTAGATGTAGCGGCGACGGCGGAGGATCCCAGCCTTGCTGGCAGCTGAGGCAGCAGCAGCAGGGAGATGTTTATTGTAGTTGAGCAGCAGTGTAGACAATTGGGCGAGAAGTTGGTGGAATAGAAGCCCGGAGTAGCAGAAGTAATAGTTCATGGAAGAGATGAGACGTGACAGCAGCTGGTAATAATCCAGATAAAATGCTAGAAGTGGCTAGTAGCTGGTTAGCTAGACGTTGGTAGGCAGTGAAATGCATGGAAGCAGCAGTGGACCGAGTAGTGATGTTGGTGGGGTGGGTGGTGGTGTTGGTCGATCCCGACTGTACCCGCACGAACAGCAAGCCCCAGTGTGTCATGGCGGCACACAGCCGAGCCGCGACCGGCGAGCTCGCAGCGAGCGGGTGCTCCCCCCGAGGACGCCGGCCGAGTGGCCAGAAAGTTGGGTTAAAGCTGTTTGCCGAGCCAAGAGCGAGCAGCTACAGGCTCAGAGCCGGGATGTAGGAGGGTCCGGTGGTGGTTTGGCTAGCTGGCTAGCGTAGCTCGTAGTCCGAGGGAGCGGGAACAGAGAGGTGCGAGCAGAGCTGCAGATACGCGGTGGGCAGGTGAAAAGGCAAGACAAATAAAAGAAAAAACGGGCACACTTAAAACACTATGCAACCAGCGAGCGACCAGACGGCATTGTGCCAACTGGAGCAGACCAAGACCGCAAACAGCAGTTTGTCAGCTGACATCCGGACGCTGATTGAAATGGGTCAACAACAGCAGCAACAGCTGCAGCTACAGCAGCAGTAGATCGATCATCAGCAACGGGAGATGACCCAAACCCTTCGGGGACTGTCGGTAACCACTTGTCCCAGACGCGCTTCTCCGGCTGGTGGCGCACCCACCGCTACACCCATGCCCCGCCCGTCTGCTGAGGCCAGGAGGCTCATGGACGTTCCAGAACCGCGTCTCAGCAATATTGAAAAATTCAACAGAGATCCCAAGCTTATCAGGGTATTTGTGGCCAACTGCCGCATTATGTTTGGTTTTCAGCCCGTTACGTTCGCGACCGAACCAGCCAAGGTGGAGTTTGTCCTGACCAACCTCACAGGCGAAGCACGGTTGTGGAGAATGGCCGACTATGAAAGGATGGCTCCTGCGTGTGATTTGTTCGACGCCCTCGCGGACGAACTTCTACGATTATTTGACCTGGGTACCGCCACCGAAGACGCCGACGAGGAGCTGGCGACGCTACGTCAAGGTAGCCGGGGCAAAATAAAACAAGACACAGTATCTCTCTGAGATATTCCTGGCCAGCGATGTCTGTTGACATTAATGAGTGGGTATGTAAACAATACAAACTGAACAACCTGTTCAAATTTGCCACATAACCTGAAATGAACCCCAGGAAGACAGAAAAAAAAACAGCTGGAGTCCAGCACCCACCGTTCTCAAAATAAGGGGAGGGGGGGCGTATCCTCACGGGGCAGCCGTGAGGGTGTGTTCCCCCCCTGTAATTTGGCCTAGGAATGAGGGAACCTGTTCAAATTTGCCACACTACCTGAACTGACCCCCAGGAAGATAGAAAAAAAGCCAGTCGATGTCCAGGACTCACCGTTCTCAAAATAGGAGGGGGGCACAAATTCTCACGGCTTGACATTATTTATAGAGTTCCTGTTACAATTTTTATCCCCCCTCCCCACCATCTGTCACTTTGCTTGGGACGAAAGGAGCCTTCAGAACTGAAATTTCTTCTCAATTATTCATTCAAATCCATCCATCCATCTTCTTTATCCCCACGGGGGGCGTGGGCTTGCAAGAGCCTATCCCAGCTGTCATCGGGCAGTAGGCGGGGGACATCCTGAACTGGTTGCCAGCCAATCGCAGGGCACACAGAGACGAACAACCATCCGCACACGCACTCACACCTAGGGGCAATTTGGAGCGCTCAATCGGCCTACCAAACATGTTTTTGGGGATGTGGGAGGAAACCAGAGTGCTCTGAGAAAACCCACGCGGACACGGGGAGAACATGCAAACTCCACACAGGGAGGGCCGGAGGTGGAATCGAACCCGCACCCTCCTTACTGTGAGGCGGACGTGCTAGCCAGTGCGCCACCGAGCCGCCTATTCATTCAAATCAATTCACTCAAATCATTCTCGTTATGAAAGATTTGATCAAAACGTGTGTGGCTTTTTCTTAAATGAACACGTTTGACATTGCTATAGTGTCAGCTTTTACCGTTTTTTTCCATGTATAATGCGCCCCCATGTATAATACGCACCCTAAAAATGGCATGTCGATCCTGGAAAAAAGCCTGTACCCATGTATAATACGCACCCAAATTTTGACTCCTACTTAAGTCCGTAAACGTAAAATTCAGAAAAAAGATCATCTTTGGGAACAACCGGATGTTATTCTGCCGGTCAGTATCACTGCACATGCGCTAGCAAACTCGATAGCGAAGAAATGTTTCGGATTTGTGTAGGGTACATTGTGACAGCAAACGAGCAGGTGATCGAGCAAGCGTCTGATACGAGAGCATTGTGTTCGTATGGAGCGTGTTTGAAGTGAACAGCAGAGAAGAAAGCGCATCTGTAATGGCGGCCTCCGTATCATATCCGGATAAAAACATTTTTTTTTTTTTTTTTTTTGTACCCATGTATAATGCGCACCCCAGATTTTCAGACAATAAATTAGTTAATTTTTTAATTATATATGGGAAAAAACGGTAATTATATTGCGCTGTCATTTTAAAGCAAATTAATAAATGCAACAATATTAATTTGCTTTGAAAATACCTGAGTAATAAAATGGATGAATGAATGAATGATGATCACAATTAAGTAGAAAGTCTCCTTTGTAATATATACTCCTTGTAGCAAGTAACGGTACCCAAAAAGAGGAGTTTCTTTGCATCGAGGGTTATGCAAAGACCTCACGTAATTATATTGTTGCTTTTTGGTGAAGTGAATGAGTGTTCCGTCTGTACGACTGGTCTTTGAATGCACCCCGCTTCAATGGCAGAACGCGGATGAATTTAAAGACATCAAATGAGAATAATCCTTTATAAAAATTAGAATTGACTGACGCAAACGTGAGTTCTTCATGTTTTTATTGAAAACAACATAGTGCTGACACCGTACGACGCTGTACGACATCGGTTTTTTGCGGCAGGGGGAACAAAATCTCACGGGGGAACCAAATCTAGCACAACACCGGCACCTGACATACGTAACACACCCCTTCCTCCACACGTGCTCAGTGTAGTTGATATAGACCAGGGGTGGGCAAACTTTTTGACTCGCGGGCCGAACTGGGTTCTAAATTTGGACCGGAGGGCCGAACCAGGAGCAGATGGACGTAGGCTTTGTGTGAAGTCATATAAGCGACCTGCAAAGGTCATTGCATAAAAGATTTTGGCCTTTAGTAGGTAGTAAAGCATGGATATTCCAAATAAGTTTTTTGAAAACAAATGCATTTATTAACAGCATTAAAAAAAATAATAATAATAATTCACTAAAAAACTGCTATCAGTGATTCTCATAAAATACGACACTGTTATTATGAATAACAGTCTCCATCACTTCAGTGCCTGCAGGTCAGATTAATGAAAGATGTTTATTTTATGAGATCACATCAAATGGCAAACATTCTGACCAAATATTCTTGAATTCTTGAAGAATCTGTGAAAGCATACATCCAAATAAAGTATTCAAAACAGCAACACGGTGAGGGGTATCTGAAAATCAGAGCAGAGTTTTAACTCACAAACACCTGGTAACAGAGGTGAGGAAACGGGAAACACTTCCTTAAAGTAAGCCTTAAGAACTTTACAGGTTAAGATTAGTCGCAAATAGGTGGTGCATCAATGTCCTTGAGCATCCTGCATTGTTTGAAAATGAGTGGTCGCTAGTTTCAATCCCTGCTATGTGTACAAATCATATTCAAAATCCATATTTTTTACAATAAACTTGAGAGCCTCCCGTTCATTTTCAGTGGGAACAGTGTTGTTGGTCTCCCTTTTTTGCTAGTGCGTCATAGTCTGGAGTAAAATTTGTTGTGGAAATTCTTAGGAGAGATGCGAGGTGTTGGTCCGTTTACCTCGATCTGTGACGGGTTGATGTTGATGTGGCTGAACGTCACGTCGCGTACGTCGGGCCAAATTGGCCACTCTCTTTTAAACGCTCGGCACTGTGTCCACCTTGCGTTTCCTTGGGCGACTCATTTTAATGGAAAGATTCCAGGGGAAGGTTTGTGGGTGGCTTTAGCGCAAAACTGCATCTGAAAGCTCAGCGCGCGAATTACAAGAATGCTGTCGTCGAAGCCCACGCTCTAAATTCGGGACTGATACGAATAGAGCGAGAGTGCGCCATGTCCGTACTACTGAGTACGTACACGCACTTGTGAGTGTGCACCGAGCTTTCTGACACGGCTTCCGGTAGTAAATGCGCAGGCGAGCGCTTCGCCATCTACTGGGGAAACGCAGTCATTGCAGGCAAAATGACCAAAAAAAAAAAAAAGTTTAATAATACAATTTGTTCAGGGTTGGCGGGCCGGATTAAACAGTCCCGTGGGCCGGATGTGGCCCGCGGGCCGTAGTTTGCCCACCCCTGATATAGACTGTGGGGGCGGGTGTTAATTAATATAAACCAAAGTCCGGCCCGCGGGCCAAATGCGGCCCTTATCTAAATATAAACTATCCCCAAGCATTGTGTCATAAGATCAAAAATACCGTAATTTTCGGACTATAAATCGCTCTGGAGTATAATTCGCACCAACCATAAAATGCCCAAAAAAGTGAAAAAAAACATATAAGTCGCTCCGGAGTATAAGTCGCATTTTGGGAGGCAATTTATTCGACAAAATCCAACGCCAAGAACAGACATGAACGAGCAACAACAGGCTAAACCAGGGGTGGGCAAACTACGGCCCGCGGGCCACATCCGGCCCACGGGACCGTTAATCCGGCCCGCCAACCCTGAATAAATTGTATTATTTAACATTTTTTTGGGTCATTTTGCCTGCAATGACTGTGTTTCCCCAGTAGATGGGGAACCGCTCGCCTGCGCATTTACTACCGGAAGCCGTGCCAGAAAGCTCGGTGCACACTCACAAGTGCGTGTACGTACTCAGTAGTACGGACATGGCGCACACGCACTCTATTTGTATCAGTCCCGAATTTAGAGCTTGGGCTGTGACGACAGCATTCTTGTAATTTGCGCGCTGAGCTTTCAGATACAGTTTTACGCTAAACCCACCCACAAACCTTCCCCTGGAATCCTTCCATTAAAATGAGTCGCCCAAGGAAAAGCAAGTTGGACACGGAGTGCCGAGTGTTTAAAAAAGAGTGGCCAATTTGGCTCGACGTACGCGACGTGACGTTCAGCCACATGAACATCAACATCAACCCGTCACAGATCGAGATAAACGGACCAACACCTCGGATCTCTCCTAAGAATTGCCACAACAAGTTTTACTCCAGACTATGACGCACTAGCAAAAAAGGGAGACCAACAACACTGTTCCCACTGAAAATGAAGGGGAGGCTCTCAAGTTTGTTGTAAAAAAATGCATTTTGAATATGAATTGTACACATAGCAAGGATTGAAACTAGCGACCATTCTCATTTTCAAACAATGCAGAATGCTCAAGGACATTGATGCACCACCTGTTTGCGACTAATCTTACTTAACCTGTAAAGTTCTTAAGGCTTACTTGAAGGAAGTGTTTCCCGTTTCCTCACCTCTGTTACCAGGTGTTTGTGAGTTAAAACTCTGCTCTGATTTTCAGATACCCCTCACCGTGTTGCCGCTTTGATTACTTTATTTGGATGTATGCTTTCACCGATTCTTCAAGATGATATATTTGTTTGCCGTTTGATGTGATCTCATAAAATAAACATCTTTTATTAATCTGACCTGCAGGCACTGAAGTGATGGAGACTGTTATTCATAATAACTGTCGTATTTTATGAGAATCACTGATAGCAGTTTTTTAGTGTTTTTTTTTTTTTTAATGTTAATAAATGCATTTGTTTTCAAAAAACTTGTTTGGAATAGCCATGCTTTACTACCTACTAAAGGCCAAAATCCTTTATGCAATGACCTTTACAGGTCGCTTATATTACTTCACACAAACACTACGCCCATCTGCTCCTGGTTCGGCCCTCCTGTCCAAATTTAGAACCCAGTTCGGCCCGCGAGTCAAAAGGTTTGCCCACCCCTGGGCTAAACGATACCGTATGCTAATGTGACGAACACAAACGAGGAGCTGAGAACGGGCCTGACGTAACATTCAGTTATTAAAAAAAAAAACTATTACATAAATAACACGTTTATAAAACCATCTGTGTCACTCCAATTCATTAAATCCATGGATCGTCCTTTGTCAACAATGCCGTGTGCCGCGCCGCAGTTCAAATTATTCCACAGGCCCATACAACGATATATAAAGTATATTTTAAATAACTATCACATAAACAACAATATTATCAAACCGTTTGTGTCACTCCAAATCATTAAAACCATCGATCAAATTTCTCGTCCTTTATGTCATCTTGGTGACAGAGGACATGTCCAGAGGATATGGTGCTTTAAAGTGTTAATTACTTTATTTGATTTCTTCTCTCTATTTTTCATGTTTTGAATATGTTCAAGATAAAGATATCAAAGCATGTGAAGTGATCAACTATACTAAAATAACATGTGAAGTGGCCAACTATACTTGTAAGTAAGTGATGTGTTAATGATCAAGTAAAAATCAGTGAAAAAAAACATATAAGTCGCTCCTGAGTATAAGTATAAAAAACTATGAAAAAACCCGCGACTTATAGTCCGAAAATTACGGTACTTCACTAAGAGGTAAAAAATTCCAAAAATAATGACCGAAAAATCCAGTTATCAACGGAGCAAACACACCAAAATAGTCAAATAAACGTAAAAATTTCCTATACACTGCACTTTCTTTTGCTCTTACTCCAGATTTGCATTTAAAAATACAAGCTGACTAACTTTTGATGAGCTCAGTCGTATTTCGCTTCTCTGATAATATCTGCCCCATCTTACTGAAAATCCTCTCAGATGGGACAAATGTAGCCACAATGCAGAGTCTCTTTTGCATCACATGAGAAAATCTTGCATAAACCACACCTCTATTTGCCACCAAGAGAGGGGGTTTGACCCTCTAGTTATAAGGGGCTCTTCCACAAAAGCACGCACCTCCAGCATTAAATCCGCCAAAGCCTTACAACAGCTGCTCACAAGCCCTGAGACCTGCTGGTCAAATTCCTGCCAATCTTGGCTGTCCTGTCCGGAACTTTGTGGCTGTGCTGTTTCTTCTGCTTCTCCTTCAGCATGCTGGTTGGCGAGGTTCATCTTAGCAGCAGCATTGCTAAGATGCTGGTAGATCCTATAGGCATCCTCCTCCCTGCCAAAGGCCTTGTTTTCGAACCTTGGGTCCAGTGCTGCTGCTTCAGATAGCAAAACATGTCCCTCAATCTTGTGGAACCTGTTTGACATATGTCTTGAAATTGTCTCTGTCATGTTTGCAATTCTTTGTTTATTTGTGATTATCTTCTGTAATCTTCCTGCAAGAAGAATGACCTTTGATGCAGTAACATATCAAAGACAAGGGAAAAGAAGGTTTGACTCTGATAACATTGATTATAAATGCATATCGTAGCTGCATATGAATGTTTAGCATTAGTAATAATGACTTGTGCAATCCATAAGCATTTGCTGGAAAACTACAAAAGGCAACGATTTTTTTCTTTTTGATTATTTTTTATTTTAAAGGGACACTGAAAACAAAGCCTTTAAAATTAAGGGCAAAATTGCGCTTCAAAAATAAGATCATGCACATACTTCTGTCCACATAATTCCTTGGTGACTTCTTCGAAGGTCTTCAGAATGTCACAGGCCTGCTTTATTCTCTCCCATTCCCCTGGTGTTAGGATTTATAATTGTATTTATTTGTAAGTGCTAAAATTGTACTTATTGCATCTTTGTTCACAAGATTACTTTGAATCATGTAGAATGTTGAATTCCACTTTGTGGGGCAGTCTAGCTTCTGGCAAGCCTAACTGTTTTGGGGTGGCTCGCAGTTTTTGAGCAGCAGTGTGCTTTTGTGCATATACTGTATTGGCCTGAATATAAGACGGTGTTTTTTGCATTGAAATAAGACTGAAACAGTGGGTGTCGTCTTACATTCGGGGGTCTAGACCAGTGTTTTTCAACCGTGGTATATTGTCAGGGGTGCCGTGGGAAATTCTCCAATTTGTGCGCCTGTGCGGTGTAGCGCCCGGCAGAGTAATCATATCTTCCATATCAAAAGGTGGCAGCAGCAGGTAGCGATTTGCCTCGTGCTTGCAGACGATAAAATTGGTGACGCATGGATGCAGCGGCAGGTATATGGAATGCCCATGCAGGTAGCATTGACAACGACGTTGTCATTGTGGATACCGAAACGAGTCGATAGTGACCTTGATGGAGAAGTTTCTGAAGTGAAGAAATGCTGACACTGTACTCAGCACACACTGGTGTGCCGTGAGAGACCAGCTGTGCCGTGGGATTGTCCAATATTAATTGCGGAGCGCATTGTAAACACGATTGCCAAACCACTAGTCAGTTCGCGCAAGGCCTGGTCAGCCACTTGCTAATCATGCATGCGTGGAGAATCGGAGAATCTTGAGATTTCATATTGTGTCAGTCTGATTGTATTGCATCGGCACATATTCAGTTTATGTGTGTGTTGCTGTGTGCTTTTGCTAACAGTGACAGACACTATGACGGTTATGGTGCGTTTGTGGTCCAATGGAAATCAGAGCATGCAGTTCAATCGGAGAACCTGGATTGGTTATTTTTCACATACATTAAATAAACAGTCAAGTCGAGACACCTTGACTGTGATAGCCACTCAGCTGCTGTCAGAACAGCAGAGCGTCTTTAAAAGTGACTTTGTTCTTACTGTTGCAATATTTAAAGACCTAGTCTAAAACAGTAAACAAAAAATGTTGGAAATTTACATCACCACGCCTTAAGTCTCGCGTGAGTTACCTCAGCTTATCACAATTGTTGGAGCTTGTGCACAGGCTGCTGGTATCGACTGAGTACTGTCAGGGGGAGCCAGTCTGACCCCCATCGCCATGGGAGCGGGAGCCGGACGATCTACCGGCGAAGCAGCTGGTGGACTGGACGTCGCTGCTGGTCCCGCGGTCAGAAGCGTGAGAACGTCTTGCATTTGCCGGCTCAGTGTTCCCACCTGGGCGGCCACCGCCGCTCTGAAGTCTTCTTGTGTCTTCCTGATCTCATGAACGCCAACTCCCAGGGCATCTACCTGCTGCTGGTGTTGGGCTAGCTGCGACGCCTGGGAGCGTACTGTGGCGGCCAGCTGCTCCGACTCTGCCGAGTCCATGTCTGGCCAGTGCGTACTGTCAGGCTCAGAGCAGGGAGAGGACTTGAATGCAGAGTTCAAACATAGGAATTTATTTCCTCCACGGAAGATAGCACCAGGAACAAAAAGTGCCTCCAGATGAGGGAAAAAAGGGCAAAAACAAAAGCGCCTCAACACGAGGGAGAAAAGGCTGAGAACAGCAAACAAAAGGCGCCTCCAACTGAGGGAAAAAACGAAGGCAAAATCTCACGAACAAAACACAGAGCTTGGGCAAAAATTCTCTCCTATCTAGGCTTTCACGGGGAATATCTGTGGCTACGGAATCGCTGGTGATCATGACAAGCAAGACGCACTGGCACGAGACAAAGGGAAGACGCAGGCTAAATACACACACGGAAGGGGGAGGACACAGGTGCAGACAATCAGGGCGGACGACACAGGTGTACGTAGCTAGCAAACAGGGAGGTCAAGTGGACGGCCGTGCAGAGGAAGGACCCACGATCTGAAATGTGATGTACAAAATAAAACAGGAAGTGATAACACGACGGACAGGACAACACAAAACAATCTACAGAACCCGACAGCATGACAAGTACGTTGCTGTGATTGTGTGCGTCTTTGACACAAAGTAAGTATATACACAGTTCATTGTTACAACGTCTACTGTTGTGTTGTTTGTCTGAACGCGGTTTGTTTCGTGTGTGCGTCGTTTGATTGATAAGTTCTCCTCGCATCGTACGAGTAGCCGTTACGCAGCGGCACGGCGACTAACGGTCACCAGCAAATGTATTTTGTTATCCTGATGACTTATGTTTGGTGTGTTGCTGAGAGAATTTCCTGTATGGTTATTTAGTATAGCGGAACCGTTACGCGCCGTTAGTTATGTAATGTGTGCCGTCTACTAGTGTCGTGTGACGTCAGATGTTGAGCGTTGACTTACATGCTGTATTCCTGTCTGTTGCAGAACCACACCCACACACCCCACACATCCTTCACACGCTTCATACACATACGCTTCATAGAATCCCACACAAGAATCACATTCTTTTCAAACTTCAGTCTTGAAAAAGAGGGAGTCATCTTATAATCAGGGTCGTCTTATATTCGGGCCAATACGGTATTCAACAATTGCCTTTACTTTTTCCAGGGTTTCTTTTATTGCAATCATGCCACTAATGACGATTAAGTTGAGGGTGTGGGCAAAGCGGAAAAGGTGAGGCCAACCTGTGATCTGAATTGCTTTTACTACATTTGTACCATTATCAGATACACAGGCACATATCTTGTCTGAAATGTCCCATTCCCTTGCAACTCTTACAAGCTGCTCCGATGATTGATTGGATGTATGTGTCTCGCTCATTTCAAAACATTCCCGCAGGACAGTGACCATCTCATAATTGTCAATGAAATGGCATGTCACTGACATAAATGATGTTGTGGTCCTCGATGTCCAGCAGTCAGTGGTCAAACACACAGCCTGGGCTCCTTTCACCCTTTCCTTCATTTTGTTCAACAGTTCTCTTGTGCAAATCAGGTATTCGGCCCCCTTGAACCTTTCAACATTTCGCGACATTTCAGGCTTCAAACATAAAGACATAAAATTTTAATTTTTTGTCAAGAATCAACAACAAGTGGGACACAATTGTGAAGTGGAACGAAATTGATTGGATAATTTAAACCTTTTTAACAAATAAAAAACTGAAAAGTGGGGCGTGCAATATTATTCGGCCCCCTTGCGCTAATACTTTGTAGCGCCACCTTTTGCTTATGTGTGCTGTATTTTTCTTATGTGACTGTCAGCCTATCCATGGGGGAAAATAGTCCTTTTTTTATTCTATCGATTGTATCTGTTTCTATTGTACCTGCCTATTTTTTGAGCTCTCACAAACTCTTCAGATTCAGAATCAGCTTTATTGGCCAAGTTTGTGCATGCCAAACAAGGAATTTGACTCCGGTTGATCTCAGTCTCAGATGTTACTTGCACGTTTCCTGGTCCTGGACAGGTACAAGTCTTGGATAGATGGGAGGTTGGTCCCGATTATCTTTTCCGCAGTCCCAATTGTCTGTGCTTGTCTTGTTTGATGGTCGATCCAAACCAGTCAGTGACTTAGGTGCAGAGGATAGACTGGATGATGGCAGTGTAGAACGTCTTCAGCAGCTCCTGTGGCAGGTTGAACTTCCTGAACTTTCCAATGTGGTCTTACACAAATGGCAAATAAACTGACTCTGACTCTTACGGGACACCCAGTGAAGATCCACCGCCGCCAGGGGCTCAAAAGGAAGCCGGCGCAAGATGTCAAGCACCAGATGAAGATCCCACGCCGTGACAGTCAAAGTGCCCCACAAAGGAACGACAACAAGATTGGGGTGGCGCTTAAAGGCAGCCGCGGTCTTTGTTGTCGGCGTGTACTCCGACTTTTAAATTTGTTTTAATTTGTTTTTAGTCGTGTTTTTCAAAGTATTTTTTTCACGGCAGCCTGTGTGGAACTGTTTTTGCTTCGTGCGTGGCCATCGATAAAGCTGAAAGGAGATGGAAAGATTGAATATTTACAAACACCGTAATTTTCGGACTATAAGTCGCGTCTCTTTTCATAGTTTGGGCTGGGGGGCGACTTATAATAAGGAGAGACTTATTTGTTTTCTTTTCAAAAAATTTCAAACAAAAAAGTGAAACCGCGATAAACAAACCGCGATGTAGCAAGGGATTACTTTAATTTAAATTTCAAGTGACGTCAGCAGCGCGACGCGGCGTGGCGCGGCGGTTGTTTACAAAAAAGACAAAGATTGATCACGGGATGACGAAGATGACGAAGGGCCCCACGTACTACCGGCATCATTAGCGGCTTTGTTTCTAAGTGACACGGAGGACGAAGAGTTTGAAGGATTTAAGGATTCAGAGTGACACAGAAGGTTTGAAAAACTATGGCTTTTACGCACGCCCGGTCCTACTCTAGGGAGCTCTCTTTCACCTCCGTGGATAGAAGTCGGGGGCCGGCCCTTGGCTGGGTGGCTGTCCGGGGACGGTGGATGGGGCTCGGTCATGGCTTTTACGGACGCCTGATCCTATTCTATGGATCTTTCTTCCACCTCCGTGGCTGGAAGTCCACGCCGCCACACGCCTGGAAGTTTGTTTTGTTAAATAAAGAGCTGTTTACAAAACCCACGTCTTTCTTTGTACTTTGTTAACGCTACAATATAGTTATATACTACAGTGCCTTGCGAAAGTATTCGGCCCCCTTGAACTTTTCAACATTTCGCCACATTTCAGGCTTCAAACAAAGATATAAAATTTTATTTTTTTGTCAAGAATCAACAAGTGGGACACAATCGTGAAGTGGAACGAAATTTATTGGATAATTTAAACTTTTTTAACAAATAAAAAACTGAAAAGTGGGGCGTGCAATATTATTCGGCCCCCTTGCGCTAATACTTTGTAGCGCCACCGTTAGCTGCAATTACAGCTGCAAGTCGCTTGGGGTATGTCCCTATGAGTTTTGCACATCGAGAGACTGGAATTCTTGCCCATTCTTCCTTGCAAAACAGCTCGAGCTCAGTGAGGTTGGATGGAGAGCGTTTGTGAACAGCAGTCTTCAGCTCTTTCCACAGATTCTTGATTGGATTCAGGTCTGGACTTTGACTTGGCCATTCTAACACCTGGATACGTCTATTTGTGAACCATTCCATTGAAGATTTGGCTTTATGTTTTGGATCATTGTCCTGTTGGAAGATAAATCTCCGACCCAGTCTCAGGTCGTTTGCAGACTCCAACAGGTTTTCTTCCAGAATGGTCCTGTATTTGGCTCCATCCATCTTTCCATCAATTTTAGCCATCTTCCCTGTCCCTGCTGAAGAAAAGCAGGCCCAAACCATGATGCTGCCACCACCATGTTTGACAGTGTGGGATGATTTGTTCAGGGTGATGAGCTGTGTTGCTTTTACGCCAAACATATCGTTTTGCATTGTGGCCAAAAAGTTCGATTTTGGTTTCATCTGACCAGAGCACCTTCTTCCACATGTTTGGTGTCTCCCAGGTGGCTTGTGGCAAACTTTAAACGAGACTTTTTATGGATATCTTTGAGAAATGGCTTTCTTCTTGCCACTCTTCCATAAAGGCCGGATTTGTGCAGTGCACGACTGATTGTTGTCCTATGGACAGACTCTCCCACCTCAGCTGTAGTTATCTGCAGTTTATCCAGAGTGATCATGGGTCTCTTGGCTGCATCTCTGATCAGTCTTCTCCTTGTTTAAGATGAAAGTTTGGAGGGACGGCCGGGTCTTGGTAGATTTGCAGTGGTCTTATACTCCTTCCATTTCAATATAATTGCTTGTACAGTGCTCCTTGAGATGTTTAAAGCTTGGGAAATCTTTTTGTATCCAAATCCGGCATTAAACTTCTCCACAACAGTATCTCAGACCTGCCTGGTGTGTTCCTTTGTCTTCATGGTTCTCTCTGCGCTTTAAACAGAACCCTGAGACTATCAAAGAGCAGATGCATTTATACAGAGACTTGATTCCAAGATTCAAGATTCAAGAGTTTTTATTCGCTATGTTTGAGCGTGCCAAACAAGGAATTTGACTTCGGTTAATCACACTCGGATACAAGCGGCCGAAATGAGTTTTCTCCGCAGGATGTCCGGGCTCTCCCTTAGAGATAGGGTGAGAAGTTCGGTCATCCGGGAGGGACTCGGAGTAGAGTCGCTACTCCTCCACGTTGAGAGGAGCCAGATGAGGTGGCTCGGGCATCTCATCAGGATGCCTCCTGGACGCCTTCCTGGGGAGGTGTTCCGGGCATGTCCCACCGGTAGGAGACCCCGGGGACGACCCAGGACGCGCTGGAGAGACTGTCTCAGCTGGCCTGGGAATGCCTTGGGATCCCCCGGGATGAGCTAGATGAAGTGGCTGGGGAGAGGGAAGTCTGGGAGTCCCTCCTGAAGCTGCTGCCCCCGCGACCCGACCCCGGATAAGCGGAAGAAGATGGATGGATGGATGGATGGATGGATGGATGGATGGATGGATGGATGGATGGATGGATGGATGGATGGATGGATGGATGGATAAATCACACTCTCTGTTCAACATTTAGGTGACTAACAACACTCAGGACATGTGAAAAATGGCAAATATTCTCAAACATCCCCTGATCTTAAACTCCCAAAAGGGCAAGGAAAAACTCAAAACTCCAGCTAGGGGAAATGAGAAACCTTGAGAAGAGACCACAGATGGGAAGGTCCCTCTTCCAGGATGACCAGGCTGCAATGGATGCAGAGAGGACACATAGTACAAACACTGTAGACAAATTCAAAAAAGGTGTGGAGAGCAGGATGTTATTGCACAGTAATGACGCTGAGACTCTAAGAGTGGTGTGAGTTCATCAGAGCAACAGCCTGGGGGAGGAAGCTGTCTCTGTGTCTGCTGGTTTTGGCGTACCGAGCTCTATAACGCCCTATATCGCTCTATTACACACAGGTGCATTCTATTTATCATCATCAGTCATTTAGGACAACATTGGATCATTCAAAGATCGTCACTGAACTTCTGGAGTGAGTTTGCTGCACTGAAAGTAAAGGGGCCCAATAATATTGGACGCCCCACTTTTCAGTTTCTTATTTGTTAAAAGAGTTTAAATTATCCAATCAATTTCGTTCCACTTCACGATTGTGTCCCACTTGTTGTTGATTCTTGACAAAAAATAAAATTTTTATATCTTTATGTTTGAATCCTGAAATGTGGCGAAATGTTGAAAGGTTCAAGGGGGCCGAATACTTTCGCAAGGCACTGTATTTGACAAGGTTTTCCTGCTAGGTAGGACATGGTTTGAATTCAGTGCCTTTGTAAATTGGCAAAATCCAGGGTCTTCCACTATGGGGTAGGGGTTGCTTGCAATCATTTTCATCCAGGGCCTTTTGCCTAAGTGGGTCAATTGGCCTTGAAACAAAATGGGTAAGTCTGGTTTTTCTGGCTTGAACAGTGCTTACTTGAGCAGTGCTGGTAGTAGGTTCAGTCAGTTAAAGGTCTTCT
Source organism: Syngnathus typhle (assembly GCF_033458585.1). Classification (NCBI taxonomy): domain Eukaryota; kingdom Metazoa; phylum Chordata; class Actinopteri; order Syngnathiformes; family Syngnathidae; genus Syngnathus; species Syngnathus typhle. Next base: position 23,087,125 of record NC_083740.1, read on the forward strand.
CTCACCTATTGTAGCTGGACACTTGGTTGCTAATTTCTTATTTGGCTCAGAAGATTGGCTGTAGAGCCACCTTTTTTTGAAAACTTTGCTTTGCAAATGTTGTATGCTGCAGCTTTATCACAAATGTAATTAAATTGGGTCCACACAGCACTTCTTCTTCTTCACTCACTTATCTTGTAATTCACTGACAGGCTGACTCTTCTGATAACTTCAGCAATAGAAAAAACTTACTACGACGAAGTGATGAGGGTGTCGTGGGGTTATAAAATTAACAGGAGGGAGAAGGGTGTAGGCATGTGTTTGTAAACATTGTACTGTAATTCAAGCATTGTGATGGTCGGGTGTTACCCCCTCTCTCCCCCCGCCCGGAAAATGGTTTAGTGCAATCCAGGCGACGGAGGTGCTTTAACCCTATAAGTTTTTCTTTTTGTTCAAACATTACCCAAAAGCCTTATAGGATAAGGTAAAGCCCTTCCATACTCCGACAACAGACCACCATAATACTTTCTCATTTTGTGCACAACCGTGGCGATTTGACTGATTTTGCTCTCCTGTATTTGTTGTGGAAGACACACAAACCTACATTTGTTTTTTTGGGGGACACCAACACAGGGTGGCAACGCGCCCTGTGTGTTTTGTTTTCATTTAACAATGTTGGGACTTACGTTTTACGTTTTCATGCGCTAAAATAAAAACAAGCATGCAATAAAGTTCAAGGGGAGGCACTCCCGGCTCTTCATGTGCTTGCACATTAGCCGTTAGCTTGGAGAAAACGAGCACGAAAGAGGTGGTGTCTTTCCTTGGCAAATTTCGAACCAGCAATCTAATGTGAAATTGCAGTAGATATATTGGATGACAATATTAGGCATACATATGCATGTTATTAAAAACTACTGTAAGTATTATGAAATAAAGATTTCCCTAAGAGAAGCATAATCTCCTCGCTGTTGCATACCGGTGCATCTTCATGCAATAAAGTTAGCCGTTAGCTTGGAGAAAACGAGCACGAAAAAAATGGTGTTTCAGTGAGTGGTTCTTTCTTTCCTTGGGAATTTGTAAATCTACATTCTGGTTCACATACATAGTTCATATTCACTCAATTAATTGTTCACAGAGACGCAACACGTTCATTGACTGATCCTTTGATGCACGGGAAGGCAGTTCTCTCATTGACTCTTTCGAAAGTCAGCACTTGTTCTCTCACTGATCCATTCTTGCGACGGACGGGAAATGCAAATCACTCACTCACTGACTCGTTCACTCAGAGATCCGTTCAGTTGAGAACAGGAAATGCAATTCATTGTCTCGGTTGTGAACACGAAGTTACGTCGTTTTTTCTTCGTTTTGTCTTACGGCGAGGTGACACCACCTTCAATGCGCATTACCTACTGTGTGGGATAAGTTACATCATATATAAGTCTTATGAACTGAAAAAAGAACGAATCACTTCAGGAACTGATCCGTTCACTCACGTTCACTGAAAAGATTCGTTCTTTTAAACAAATCGTTCACTCACGGGTCAACACTACCAGAAATTAGGGGTGTAACGATACATCGATACACATCGATTAATCGATATAATGCTCTACGATTTATTGGCATCGATGCTAAACGTAAACATCGATTTATATTGCCGTGTTTGACCTCGGACATTAGACGCGACTTTATTTTGAAATCCAGTTCATTGTTGATGCTTCCTCTTTCCGGGAGCAGTGCGCCCGGCGTTGTTGTGTTGTGAGCAGAGCAGGCACGTGAAAGGGGAGTCGACAACTAGTACGCTGCTCCTGGGCTGGTGCTATGGCTAGTGTCCAAAAAGACGAGGAAATTTGCTCCCCTTTAGGCTTCAAGTCATTCGTTTGGAAGCACTTTGGATTCCAAAGAAAAGATGGCTCAACGGACAAGACACGTGCAGTTTGTAAATCCTGCCATGCGGTGATCAAATATTCAGGGAGCACAAATCTCGCCGCACATTTAAAGAAAAAACACGACATCAAAGTTCAGTGTTAAAACAAGCACTTTGTATACTGCAATACTCTTGTAATTTCCTAAATAAAGAGTTTGCAGTACCTTGTTGATTTTGCGTATGAATTGTTATAAATCAGGATATTGTTCTATATTTTTTATTAAAAAAAAAAAAATCGATTGTAGAGCACTATATCGCGATATATCGTGAATGAATCGCAGCAGGCTTTAAGATATCGGCAAATATCGTATCGTAGTTCTTTGTATCGATATTATATCGTATCGTGACAAAACCCGTGATTTACACCCCTAGTAAATAAGTAATGTGTTAATGATCAAGTAATAATGTGTTACCGTCATTCCCATGCATAATGCGCAAAATTTAACTAATTTATTGACCTAAAATCAGGGGTGCGGATTATGCACGGGAACAACAATTTTTGAAAAACATCGAAATAAAACTTGAAATCACCTGTCTTCTTGTTTGTTGTCAATCGCACATCGCATTCAGCCATCCTGCTTAACACACTTAGTCAGTAAAATTCATAATTGACGACACATCGTTTCATGCGATGGTGCAATCCTTGATGGTGTGTTATTGTCAAATATTGTTTGTTTTTTAATCTCCATCGCAGACCGGATATCATATGGAGGCCGCCATGACAGTATGCGCAGCACGGATGCGCAAGACACGTCAGCTATATAAAGAGCGAGAGTTCAGTTCTCTACCTATGTTTGTTGTCAATCGCGCATCGCATTCAGCCATCCTGCCCAACACACTTAGTCAGTAAAATTCATAATTGACGACACATCGTTTGATGCGATGGTGCAATGTTTGATGGTGCGTTATTGTCAAATATTGTTTGTTTTTTAATCTCCATCGCAAACCGGATATCATATGGAGGCCGCCATTACAGATGCGCAGAACGGATGTGCAAGGCACGTCACCTAAATAAAGAGCAAAAGTTCAGTTCTCCACCTAAATGCTTATTAAAGGTAATATTTTATTTCACAACACTTTGCCTTGTTCCTTTCTTCTCTGCTGTTCACTTCAAACACACTCCATACGAACACAATGCTCTCGTATCAGACGCTTGCTCGATCACCTTCTCGATTGCTGTCACAATGTACCCTACACAAATCCGAAACATTTCTTCGCTATCGAGTTTGCTTGCGCATGCGCAGTGATACTGACCGGCAGAATAACATCCGGTTGTTCCCAAAGATGATCTTTCTTCTGAAATAATTTTACGTTTACTGACATAAGTAAGAGTCAAAATTTGGGTGCGTATTATCAGAGTCAGAGTCAGAGTCAGCTTTAATGTCAATTCCTTCATGCCAAGACACATAAAGAAATCGAAATTATGTTTCCTCCATCCCACGGTGACGAGACACAGTACACGAGTAACATACAAGTAAACAACGGGGGAGAGAGTTCAGGACCCCAAAAGCCTGGAGATCACAAACTTCGCCAGAGGCGAGCAGTGCTTGCATCCCACCACAGAGTCCCGGCACCATTCGTCACGGATGTAGACGCGCATTCCACCTCCTTGTGATGTTCCCCCTGGTACAATGGCCCGGTCCGCCCGATAGCACGCTAGCCGCTCCAGATGCACAGCAGTTACGCACTGTCCGCTTCGTAGTTCTCAGCAGGTATGTTGATGCCCAGCAATCGAACGTTCGCCAGAAGAAAGGAAGGCACGGCCGGGCGAGCTGGGTTGGCCGCCAGCCTGGCCCGACGCCCCCGCTCTCGCCCCTCTTCAGCCTCCTCGCACACCGCTTCCGACGCTTCAGGACGGAGCAGACCGAGCGCCTTTAAAGTCCAGATCGCCACAAAACTCGCTTTCGCCGATGTTGAGCAGAACCAGCCCGCTGTACTTGTAGCACAACCCGGTGCGACGAGACGATCACACAAAACTGTCGGACAAACCCACATTAAACGACAAAACAAAACACCGTTCGGGAGAGAGAGAGGCCGCTGCGTGTGCACGCGCCGCCATCTTCCTGGCTGTATGTCTAAGGGAGGCGAGCTGGAGTACCTGTCGGCCTTCAGCGCCTTTGTGGACTGGTGTGAGCACAATCACCTGTGCTTGAACACCAGTAAGACGAAGGAGCTGGTGATTGACTTTAGGAGAGGAGCACCTCCCCACTCACTGGTGAACATCCAGGGTCAGGACATTGAGGTCGTGGACAGTTTCAGGTACCTGGGTGTTCACCTCAACAATAAACTGAACTGGACTGATCACATGAACGCCGTCTACAAGAAGGGACAGAGCCGCCTCCACCTCCTGAGGAGACTCAGCTCCTTTGGAGTGAGCAGGCCTCTGCTAAAAACCTTTTATGACTCAGTGGTAGCCTCTGCTATCCTCTACGCTGTGGTCTGCTGGGCTCCAAGCAGCACAGAGACGGATAGGAAGAGGCTCAACAAACTGGTTAAGAGGGCCAGCTCTGTGGTGGGATGCCCTCTTGACACTGTTGAGGAGGTGGGCGAGAGGAGGGTGCTAGCCAGGCTAGCATCCATCAGGAACAACCCCTCTCACCCACTGCATCTGACCTTGGAGAACTTGAGCAGCTCCTTCAGTCAGAGACTCAGACTCCCCCCGTGTAAGAAGGAACGCTACCGCAGCTCCTTCATCCCCACCGCAATCAGGCTGTACAATGACAACCTGTAAACACATCCTTCTGTGCAATACTTTTCCCCGTAACGTGCAATTCTTAACCCCAATGTGCAATTTAAGCCCAATGTGCAATATCCTCTGCCACACAATCCATAGATCTATTTCACTTCTATAACCCGTGCACTATTTATTTTTGTTATTAGCATTACTAAACTTCATACACTTCATACACTTTACGACACTTTACCACTATTTTATCTTCTTTTTGTAAATATTCATAGCTTATATTTTTAGTTTTACTACAATTGCTGTTATTTTTCCATATTTTTCTTTTTATATTGTATTCTATTTTTTATGCCAGAGGACTACGGTCCAGAAGTCTCTTTTTGCACCTTTATCCCCCAACTTGTACCTTCCTGTAAATCGAGCTGTTGTTACATGCAGTTTCTCACACGTGAGATTAATAAAGTTCCTCTTATCTTATCTTATCAGAGCAGAGCTTTAACTCACAAACACCTGGTGACGAGGAAACACTGTCATGCTGCCGGGTTTTGTAGATTGTTTTGTTTTGTCCTGTCCCTCGCGTTATCACTTCCTGTTCTATTTTGTACAGATCATGGGTCCTTCCCCTGCACGACCGGCCACTTGATCTCCCTGTGATGATAACTACGTGCACCTGTGTCGCCCGCCCTGATTGTCTGCATCTGTGTCCTCCCCCTTCTGTGTGTGTATTTACCCTGCGTCTTCCCCTCGTCTCGTGCCAGTGCGTCTTGCTAGCCATGATCACCAGCGACTCCATAGCCACAGCTATTCCCCGTGCTTTGCCCAAGCAATTTTGCCTTCGTTTTCCCCTCGTGTGGAGGCGATTTTTGTTTGCTGTTCTCAGCCATTTTTTCCTCGTGTTGAGGCGCTTTGGTTTATCCCCTTTTTCCCTTGTGTTGAGGCGCTTTTGTTTATGCCCTTTTTTCCTCGTGTTGAGGCACTTTTGTTTTTGCCCTTTTTCACTCATCGTGAGGCGTCTTTTGTTCTTGGAGCGGTCGTCCGCGAAGGAAATAAACTCCTTGAATTCTTGAACTCTGCATTCGAGTCCTCTCCCTGCTCTGAGCCTGACAAACACTTCCTTTAAGTCCACCTTAAGAACTTTAAAAGTTAAAATTAGTCTCAAACAGGTGCATCAATGTCCTTGAGCATCCTACATTGTTTGAGAATGGTCGCTAGTTTCAATCCCTGCTTTGTACGAATTATTTTCAAAATGCTTTTTTTTTTTTACGACTAACTTTAGAAACTCCCCTTCATTTTCAGTGGGTACAGTGTTGTTGGTCTCCCTTTTTTTGCTAGTGCATCACAGTCTGGAGTAAAATTTGGCTGAAAGTCTGCTCACACACGTAGGTTGAGCCAAATTGTACACTGTTTTTCAAACACTCGGCACTCAGTGTCGAACCTTCTTTTCCTTGGGCCACTTATTAAAATGGAAGGATTCCAGGGGAAGGTTTGTGGGTGGCTTTAGCGTAAAACTGTATCTGAAAGCTCAGCGCGCGAATTACGAGAATACTGACGACACAGCCCACACTCGAAGTTCGGCACTTCAGATAATGTGAAACACCACTTCTTTTCTTTTTCTGTTTATTATGGACAATGTCTATTTGTCACACTCCACCTCCTCTAGCACCCTGGTCAGCGCCCCATTCCTGTTTGCATCAGTCACAGCCACACCCTCAGAACAATAAACGCCCGCTGTACTTGTAGCACAACCCGGTGCGACGAGACGATCACACAAAACTGTCGGACAAACCCACATTAAACGACAAAACAAAACACCGTTCGGGAGAGAGAGAGGCCGCTGCGTGTGCACGCGCCGCCATCTTACTTCCGGGCTCTATACATGGGTAAAGGCTTTTTTCCAGCATCGACATGCCATTTTTAGGGTGCATGGGGGCGTATTATACATGGAGAATTACGGTAATAGTTAACAATATAAGTCGCAACTATGAAAAATGCGATCTATAGTCCAGAAAATACGGTATATTTTAATCAGTTTTGTCGACCCTAGATCTGACTAACTCGACCACGCCATCGTCGTCGTCCAGGAACTACCGCCACGCGCAACAGTCCTGATGATGATCAAGATCCTAATGCAGGGGCGGGCAAACATTTTGACTTAATTGGGTTATAAATTTTCACCGGGGGGCTAAACCAGGAGCAGATGGATGTAGTGTTTGTGTGAAGTAATATAAATGACATGTAAAGGTCATTGCATAAAAGGTTTTTGCCTTTAGTACGTAGTAAAGAATGGATATTAATTAAAAAAAGCTTTTTGAAAACAAATGCATTCACAGAATTTAAAAAAATATTTCACCAAAAAACTATATATACTATAATTATAAGTGATTCTCATTAAATACGACAATGTTATTATGAATAACAGTTTCCATCACTTCAATGCCTGCAGGTCAGATTTATGAAAGATGTTTATCTGATGAGACGAAATCACATGAAACGGCAAACATTCTGACTAAATACATCATGTTGAAGAATCAGTGAAAGAATACATCTAAATAAAGTAATAAAGAAATAGAAACGGCAACACGGTGGCGGGTATCTGAAAATCAAAGCTGCCTTGAGTCTACCGACTGGGAAGTTTTCTACAGTGATCATGGCGAGGACATTGACGCCCTCACTGACTGCATCACGGATTACATTAATTTCTGCGTTGAGAGCACAATACCTACTAAGAGGGTGCGTTGCTACTCAAATAACCACCCCTGGATGACCCCCCATCTGAAAGCCCTTATCAACAAGAAGTGGTGGGCTTTTAGACGCGGGGACAGAGAGGAGCAGAAGAGGCTGCAGCATCTGCTCCAGAGGACGATCCGCGAAGCAAAGCGGGAGTACGCCAGGAAGATTGAGGAGGAACTCGCACAGAGGAACGTGCGGGATGTGTGGCGTGGCCTGAGGACTATGTCTGGTTCTGGACGGAGAGCGAGTGGCAGCATTGACGGGGATCAACGCTGGGCGGATGAGCTTAACCAGCACTTCAACTGGTTTGGCCTGTCCCCACTCCCTCTCACCCCCCTGTCCGCTGCCCCCCCCCCCCCCCCCCCCCAGCCTCCCACTGCCTGGATACCTGGATCCACCCCCCCGCCTGCCTCATGGACAATCAACCCACTCCCCCCTGCTTCATGGCCACTTAACACCCTCCCGCCCACCACATGGACAATCACCCATCTCCCTCAATGACTCACCACGGCCTTCAACCTCATCTCAGCCCCCTTCCCTCTCCTTCACTCCTGCTCAGGTGAGGAGAGCGCTGGGGAACCTGAAACAGAGAAAGGCCCCGGGACCGGATGGCATCTCCCCCAGGCTGCTAGGGAGATGTGCTGATGATCTCTGCCATGTTCTGTGCCACCTCCTCAACCTGAGCCTCAGCCTGGCGAAGGTGCCTAGCGCATGTAAGACATCCTCCATCGTCCCAGTTCCCAAAACACCGCACGCCAAGGAACCGGCCCACTTCAGACCCGTCGCCCTCACTTCACACATCATGAAGGTGATGGAACGCTTGGTCCTCAGCCACCTCCGCTCCGTGGTGAGCCCCACTCTGGATCCGCTCCAGTTTGCCTACAAGATCGGCATTGGGGTGGAAGACGCCGTCATCTACCTGCTGCAGCGGACGCTCACCCACCTGGAGTCCGCCGGCAGCGCTGTGAGGGTCATGTTCTTTGACTTCTCCAGTGCCTTCAACACCATCTCGCCGGCCCTGCTACGAGTGAAGTTGCTAGACACTGGAGTGGACCATCACCTCACTGACTGGACCATTGACTACCTCACTAACCGGTCCCAGTACGTGCAACTGCATGGCTGCCGATCAGAGGTGGTAGTCTGCAGCACTGGAGCACCTCAGGGCACAGTCCTGTTCCCATTTCTTTTCACACTGTACACCTCGGACTTCACGTATAACACTGCCATCTGCCATCTCCAGAAGTTCTCCGATGACTCAACTATTGTTGGCTGTATGTCTAAGGGAGGCGAGCTGGAGTACCTGTCGGCCTTCAGCGCCTTTGTGGACTGGTGTGAGCACAATCACCTGTGCTTGAACACCAGTAAGATGAAGGAGCTGGTGATTGACTTTAGGAGAGGAGCACCTCCCCACTCACTGGTGAACATCCAGGGTCAGGACATTGAGGTCGTGGACAGTTTCAGGTACCTGGGGGTTCACCTCAACAATAAACTGAACTGGACTGATCACATGAACGCCGTCTACAAGAAGGGACAGAGCCGCCTCCACCTCCTGAGGAGACTCAGCTCCTTTGGAGTGAGCAGGCCTCTGCTAAAAACCTTTTATGACTCAGTGGTAGCCTCTGCTATCCTCTACGCTGTGGTCTGCTGGGCTCCAAGCAGCACAGAGACGGATAGGAAGAGGCTCAACAAACTGGTTAAGAGGGCCAGCTCTGTGGTGGGATGCCCTCTTGACACTGTTGAGGAGGTGGGCGAGAGGAGGGTGCTAGCCAGGCTAGCATCCATCAGGAACAACCCCTCTCACCCACTGCATCTGACCTTGGAGAACTTGAGCAGCTCCTTCAGTCAGAGACTCAGACTCCCCCCGTGTAAGAAGGAACGCTACCGCAGCTCCTTCATCCCCACCGCAATCAGGCTGTACAATGACAACCTGTAAACACATCCTTCTGTGCAATACTTTTCCCCGTAACGTGCAATTCTTAACCCCAATGTGCAATTTAAGCCCAATGTGCAATATCCTCTGCCACACAATCCATAGATCTATTTCACTTCTATAACCCGTGCACTATTTATTTTTGTTATTAGCATTACTAAACTTCATACACTTCATACACTTTACGACACTTTACCACTATTTTATCTTCTTTTTGTAAATATTCATAGCTTATATTTTTAGTTTTACTACAATTGCTGTTATTTTTCCATATTTTTCTTTTTATATTGTATTCTATTTTTTATGCCAGAGGACTACGGTCCAGAAGTCTCTTTTTGCACCTTTATCCCCCAACTTGTACCTTCCTGTAAATCGAGCTGTTGTTACATGCAGTTTCTCACACGTGAGATTAATAAAGTTCCTCTTATCTTATCTTATCTTATCTTATCAGAGCAGAGCTTTAACTCACAAACACCTGGTGACGAGGAAACACTGTCATGCTGCCGGGTTTTGTAGATTGTTTTGTTTTGTCCTGTCCCTCGCGTTATCACTTCCTGTTCTATTTTGTACAGATCATGGGTCCTTCCCCTGCACGACCGGCCACTTGATCTCCATGTGATGATAACTACGTGCACCTGTGTCGCCCGCCCTGATTGTCTGCATCTGTGTCCTCCCCCTTCTGTGTGTGTATTTACCCTGCGTCTTCCCCTCGTCTCGTGCCAGTGCGTCTTGCTAGCCATGATCACCAGCGACTCCATAGCCACAGCTATTCCCCGTGCTTTGCCCAAGCAATTTTGCCTTCGTTTTCCCCTCGTGTGGAGGCGATTTTTGTTTGCTGTTCTCAGCCATTTTTTCCTCGTGTTGAGGCGCTTTGGTTTATCCCCTTTTTCCCTTGTGTTGAGGCGCTTTTGTTTATGCCCTTTTTTCCTCGTGTTGAGGCACTTTTGTTTTTGCCCTTTTTCACTCATCGTGAGGCGTCTTTTGTTCTTGGAGCGGTCGTCCGCGAAGGAAATAAACTCCTTGAATTCTTGAACTCTGCATTCGAGTCCTCTCCCTGCTCTGAGCCTGACAAACACTTCCTTTAAGTCCACCTTAAGAACTTTAAAAGTTAAAATTAGTCTCAAACAGGTGCATCAATGTCCTTGAGCATCCTACATTGTTTGAGAATGGTCGCTAGTTTCAATCCCTGCTTTGTACGAATTATTTTCAAAATGCTTTTTTTTTTTTTACGACTAACTTTAGAAACTCCCCTTCATTTTCAGTGGGTACAGTGTTGTTGGTCTCCCTTTTTTTGCTAGTGCATCACAGTCTGGAGTAAAATTTGGCTGAAAGTCTGCTCACACACGTAGGTTGAGCCAAATTGTACACTGTTTTTCAAACACTCGGCACTCAGTGTCGAACCTTCTTTTCCTTGGGCCACTTATTAAAATGGAAGGATTCCAGGGGAAGGTTTGTGGGTGGCTTTAGCGTAAAACTGTATCTGAAAGCTCAGCGCGCGAATTACGAGAATACTGACGACACAGCCCACACTCGAAGTTCGGCACTTCAGATAATGTGAAACACCACTTCTTTTCTTTTTCTGTTTATTATGGACAATGTCTATTTGTCACACTCCACCTCCTCTAGCACCCTGGTCAGCGCCCCATTCCTGTTTGCATCAGTCACAGCCACACCCTCAGAACAATAAACGCTCATTGCCTGATACATGTCCCACGTTAATAATCACCACACCTACTGCCGGCTCATTAACTCCCCTATTGAAGCCCCATGCGCCAGTCAGTCCTCTTCAGTTTGTCCCCCGTATGCCACCTGTTTGCCCCTGTGTCTCGTGTCTTGTGCTTGTTACTGTGCTTGCTGTTGCCAATCCTCTATTCCGTCTAACTGACCGACCACACCTGAATGCCGCCAGCCCCGACCGATTGCCCGTCCCCAACTACATTTGAACGCCGCCAGCCCCGGGTGACCGCCTGTTTCTGACTACGTCTTCGCCTCGCCCTCCAGCCACGCTGTTTCAGATCTCCATGTCCCTTTCCCCAATAAACAGTGTGACGCACTTGGTCGTTCTGTCCGATCGTGACAGTACAAACTAATCATTGCCACAACCGACTGCCGGAGGATGGATCGTGTTGTCCGCGCCAAGGGACGGCTGGACGAGCTCTCAGAGGAGGTAAAAAACCTCACACAACTGCTCCATCAGGTGTTCTAGAGTGTTAGAGCCACCGCTCCTGCGTCCACTCCCATTTGTCCGCCCTCCGAAGGACTACTTCTCGTGCCCCCGGTGTCGCGCCTAGGGACTCTGGAACCTAAGGGCGGGACCCTGGAGCGGTTTATCGCTGAAACCCATCAAGTCCGGGCCTTCCTGTCTAATCGCCGGATCCATTTGCCCTCCAGCCCTGGACTTTTTCCACAGAGGGTGCCAAGGTGGGTTACACCATTACCCATCTCACCAGGAGGGATCTCCTCTGGGGCAACACGGAATTCGACCACGAGACTGCTGCCTGCGCCTCCTTGGAGTCATTTGCGCAAGAAATGATCAGTGTTTGACGTGGGTACATACGGTGCCGATGTGTCCCGGGATCGCTTGAAGATCTGTCTTTGTTATTGCATTATTATATTGTTATTGTATTTTCAAGTGGCATGGTGGTACAAGATGATGTATAATTGGGTATCGGATTTGGCCCAGGCACATTAGCTATCCTAAAAGATGGACTAGTTCCAAAGTTTTACCAGGAGATGGTGTTAAAGCTTGACATAGGGGTGACCTGATGGAAACTAACAAATCTAATAAATTAAATTGTTAGCAATTGGGAGGACACGACCTGTTCAAACAGGTAGCAACACACAATTTTGGAATATGATTTTGCTTTGCCATAATTTTAATCTGTAACAGCTTGAGCCATATCATTATATATGTTAAAAAACTACAACTTGAAGGCCCTGCAGCGCATAGTGAACACGGCTGGTAAGATTATTGGTGCTTCACTCCCCTCCTTGAAAGACATTTACATCGCCCATCTCACCCGCAAGGGGACCACGATTGTGAGTGATGTGAGTCACCCCCCCTCACTCTTTGTTTGAGCTTCTGCCCTCTGGGAAGAGGTATAGGAGCCTGCGCTCCCGCACCACCAGACTCAACAACAGCTTCATACTCCAGGCTGTTAGGATCCTGAACTCGCTTCCCCTTTCTGCGTAGCGTCCTGTACTTTTGCACTACGCTTACTGTCTGCTGTATGCACACTGGCTCCGTTTTGCTCCTCTTATTCATTGTGTTATCTGTTTACATGTTATGGGGAGACACAAGAGGTTGTTTGCTATACTGGTGGAGTCGGCTGAAAGAACGAGCAAAACAGGAAAACGCTGCATCCGGCAGCAGAGAACAGTCATGCGCAATGGTTACTGCTTTAAGCAAGGTTGCCAAGATAACCAGTGGTTCCCAGCTGATTTGGAGGAAGTCAGTGAGGTCATACATTCCACACATACCAATGATGTCATCCATTCTACACATACCAAGAATGCCATGCATTCCATGCATTCCAAGGATGCCATGCATACCAGGCAGTAAGATGGCGGCGCGTGCACACGCAGCGGCCTCTCTCTGTCCCGAATGGTGTTTTGTTTTGTCGTTTAATGTGGGTTTGTCCGACAGTTTTGTGTGTTCGTCTCGTCGCACCGGGTTGTGCTACAAGTACAGCGGGCTGGTTCTGCTCGACATCGGCGAAAGCGAGTTTTGTGGCGATCTGGACTTTGAAGCGGGGACATTAAAGGCGCTCGGTCTGCTCCGTCCTGCAGCGTCGGAAGCCGTGTGCAAGGAGGCTGAAGAGGGGCGAGAGCGGGGGCGTCCGGGCCAGGCTGGCGGCCAACCCTGCTCGCCCGGCCGTGCCTTCCTTTCTTCTGGCGAACGTTCGATCGCTGGGCATCAACATGCCTGCTGAGATCAACGAACCGGACAGTGCGCAACTGCTGTGCATCTGGAGCGGCTAGCGTGCTATCGGGCGGACCGGGCCATTGTACGAGGGGGAACATCGCGAGGAGGTGGAATGCGCGAATGGTGCCGGGACTCTGTGGTGGGATGCAAGCACTGCTCGCCTCTGGCGAAGTTTGTGATCTCCAGGCTCTTGGGGTCCTGAACTCTCTCCCCCGTTGTTTACTTGTATGTTACTCGTGTACTGTGTCTCGTCACCGTGGGATGGAGGAAACGTAATTTCGATTTCTTTGTGTGTCTTGGCATGAAGGAATTGACAATAAAGCTGACTCCGACTCCGATTCCATACCAATGAGGTCATGCATTCCTCTCCGATGAGGTAATGCCAGTGGAGCGTTTGAATTCTGACCTTTCACCTACATATTCCTATGAGGTAATGCCAGGAGGAGCTGACGCGCCTATAACAGCTTGGTTCCGGACAGGAAAAGTGCTCTCCCTCGCCAGTACGCTGGCACTGCATACCCGGAGCCAAGAACGCCTTTAGACGAAGATGGATTTTTCATTCTTTTTGAGATTAGAGCAAAATCTACTAAAATTAGTTTCTACAGTCTTTGAATTGGATTTTGTCAATTTTTAAGCTCATAAATAGGCTAGGAGAGAGGACTTCGAGGCAGCAGGAAAGGGAGATGCCATTTTCAAGGCGTGGTGCTCCTCCTGAAGGCCGCCTCAGAATTCAACAGAATTCGATTTTGGAACACAAGAGAACTGATCACTCGACTAGTTCAACGAAATAGCATTTTAGACCATTTGTTTCCTCTTTTGCTTGGTGAGTGGTATTGTTGTTGTTCGAACTATTGAGACTTGTAATTCTTTTTCTTGCTTATTTATTAAATTTCTTCTTAAACCTTAATTTGGTTATCGATTATTTCATATTAACTACGTATGTTGAGCATGGTTTTATATGCAGTAATTAGAACTTAAAATTTTCTTTATTTCCCTATCATAGTCATTATTTAAATCCGTTCAATTCTTCTTTAAGTGCGCACAGCTTTAATCCTTAACATCAGGTATCGTGAGATCTGGTTCGAAGTAGTTATCTTGAACTCAGCTAGGGCGAGTGCACTCTAGTAAATCTACGAATGCCTGCAGTCTTACCAAAGACAGCTAAATTTATCCAAGCGAATACAAGAGCTACAAATCCAAAAGGGGAAGGAGCCGCTGTAAAAAGGGCGCGGTTGCTCCGACATTGGGTCTCGACCTGGTAGTTACTCTGCACTGCCGTAGGGGGGACTTTAAAGGGATTGGCATCCTAGAAAGAATTGAATAATTCTTTCCAAATTGATCTTAGAGGCGGTTAGACTCGGACAAATCTTTTCCCGCCTCGATCTGGAAACTCTCGTCTCCCCATGAGGGCTGCGTTACAGCAGAGGGGTCGAAGGGGAGTTTAACCCTTTAAAACGGAGGGTCGGGTCACATACGTTCGATAAGTGCGGATTTGACAGTATTATTTTATTATAAATAAAGACCTTTGTTACACATGCACATAGATGAGCAAAGTAACAATTTCCTTGATCAGTGCTATCATTGCATTTTTACTGTACACGTGACAAAAATATAGCAAGACTCTTTTTTTTTTAAAGCCACTGACTAGCTTTCGCTGTTTCACTACTTAATCTTTTCTCCTTGTATTTCAGGTGGGTCTTTGTTTATGAAAAGGCTTACCAAGTGCGAGACACAGCAATTGAATCTTCAGTAATGACCAAGGTAAAAGGTTTTGGAGTCTACAATGACAAAGTCATGGATGTTGCAGACTACGTCATGCCAACACAGGTACGAAAAATCTGGTTGATGAAATCCTGTGGTATACATTGGTCATGTGCTCATTTATCTTTTTAGGGTGCTTCTGTCTTCTGCATCATTACCAAACTCATAACAACAGAAAACCAAGTTCAAGGATACTGTCCAGAGGTCAGACCCTGTCAATACTATTGATCTTTCTATAATATTTGAACTGGTTGAAATTAATAAATGGATAATTTGTCCAGTGGAAGATGCCATTTTTCTTATCACAATTTCCCACCCTCACCATTAAGATGACGTTTCGGCGCATGACGGCTGTTGTCTGTACACCACATACCCAACACACACTCCAACCCACCCACAACCCAAAAACATTCATTTTGCTAGATAAATATGTATTTATTGTTATAAAGTCAAAGGTGAAGTTCAAGCAGCCAAGAAAGTAGGACACGATCCGTTCTGCTCTCAAGGTTGGGAGATAACGACATACAGACATGTAAAATAAAATTTACTAAATACAAAGTAGCTCTAATTGTACAAGAGGAGAGCAAAAGAAGAAGATTTTGGAGCAATGGGGCCAAAAAAGTACCCGGCAACTTTGGATTTACTCCTCAATCAGATGGGAACAAATCAGAACACAAATCAGCAGAAAACTATGGACACTCTAAATGGAATGGAAACTCACTTGATTGGATAAGAATTCAAGATGGAAGATGGAATTTCACAAAGGTGAGAATGCCAAAACAGATCAGCTAGACAAGGCGAATGTGGATTTCTGGTTTTCCAAAGCTAAACCAGCATGTTAATTTTCCAACACGTGGCGACAGCTTCCTGGACCTGGTCTACACTCCACATAAAGGAGCTTTCAAAGCCACGCCCCTCCCCCACATTGGACTTTCTGACCATATCACTGTTTTGCTAATGCCCGCATACAGACAAAGAGTGAAAGCATCCAGTCCGGTTCACAAGCGGGTAAAAGTGTGGCCTGAGGGAGCCTTTGATGCTCTTCAAGACTGCTTTGACACAACAGACTGGGAAATGTTTAAGCAGGCAGCCACTTACAACAATCAGACAGACATAGAGGAGTATACAGACTCTGTAACCTCTTACATCACAAAGTGCATTGATGATGTGACCCACACAAAATACATCATCACTCTGGCTAACTGGAAGCCATGTCTGACAGGGGATGTCCTCAGGCTGCTAAGGGCCAGAGACAAAGCCTACAGAGCTGGGGATGAAGCTGGCATGAGAACAGCGAGGGCCAACCTGTCCCCTAGCATCAAGGAAGCGAAAAAGGCATTCACTTGCAAGATAACCGCCCACTTCAAACAGCAGGAACGCACAAAGCCTATGGCAGGGCATTCAGACCATTACGGACTACAAGCCCTCGCCGCAGAGCTGTGAGGGCAACATCCCTCTGCTCAACGATCTGAACCGCTTCTTCACTCGCTTTGACGGTCAGAACAGCACTTGCCCGCTGAAGACCCCTCCCCCTCCGCACGAGCAGCCCCTGTGCCTCTCTACCGATTGCGTGATGAGGACACTTGCTGCTATCAACACCCGTAAGGCGGCAGGCCCAGACAACATCCCAAGTCGAGCGCTCAGGGACTGCGCTGAGGAGTTTAAGGATGTCTTCACAGACATCTTTAACACTTCCCTGCAGCAAGCCATCGTCCCATCATGTTTCAAGGCTGCCACCATCATACCTGTGCCGAAGGAAACTGCTCCATCCTGCTTCAATGACTACCGCCCCGTGGCACTGACACCCAACACCATGAAGTGCTTTGAGCGGCTTGTCATGACACACATCAGATCCATTCTCCCCTCACCCTTGACCCCTTCCAGTTTGCTTACCGAGCCAAATGGCCCTCACCCACCTGGAAAAAAGAGACTTGTATGTGAGATTGCTGTTTGTGGACTTCAGTTCTGCATTCGACACCATTGTACCACAGCGACTTATCTGCAAACTCGACAAACTGGGACTCAGTACCTACCTCTGCAACTGGCTATTGGACTTCCTCTGCCAGAGGCCTCAAGTAGTACATGTTGGGGACAATATCTCATGGGTGACGAGACTCAATACAGGTCAGAAGTCGATCTTCTGACCACGTGGTGCAGGGACAACAACCTCTTGCTGAACGTCAGCAAGACCAAGGAGATTGTTGTTGACTTCCGGAAGGGTCACACTCAACACCTGCCACTGACCATCGATGGTGCTGTGGTGGAGAGAGTGAGCAGCACCAGATTCGTGGCGGTGCACATCAATGAAGACCTCTCCTGGACCACCAACACTGCATCACTGGCAAAGAAAGCTCAGCGCCGCCTGTACGTCCTGCGGAAACTCAGGCGAGCAAGTGCTCCACCGGCCATCATGACCACATTCTACGGTGGCACCATTGAGAGCGTCCTCTCCAGTTGTATCGCTGTGTGGGGTGGAGGCTGCACTGAATACAACATGAAGGCCCTGCAGCGCATAGTGAACACAGCTGGTAGAATTATTGGTGCTTCACTCCCCTCCGTGAAGGACATTTACACCTCCCATCTCACCCGCAAGGCGACCATGATTGTGATGGATGTGAGTCACCCCGCTCACACTTTTTTTGATCTACTGCCCTCTGGGAAGAGGAACAGAATCCTGCGCTCCCGCACCACCAGACTCACCAACAGCTTCATACTCCAGGCTGTTAGGATCCTGAACTCTCTCCCCCCTCCCCCCCCGGCTGCATAACGTCCTGGCCTTTTGGGCCACGTTGGCTGCCTCTCACTACTCCTCCTGTACTTTTGCGCTATAT